>NC_066573.1:8709942-8727442 GCF_024679095.1 Eriocheir sinensis | reverse complement strand
TAAATAACGTATAACTATAGATGAACCAACAGGGAGGGGCCGCTGCTCCCCCTAACAAGCGCCTGCGTGGATGCCGGGCTGTGATTGGCCGGCGGGGAGGGGCGCCGGCCAATCACAGCCCTGCCAGCCTCGCACGTCGATAGGAATGACTGCCAGGCGCCATTTTGACCGTACCTTTAATGTTTCTCGTTTCGTATACATGTTTATTTCCTGTAGCTGTGTTTTAAAGGTCTCTCTGTGTGTGTTTGTTTTTGTTTTATGTCTTTTTGTTTGTTTGTTTTATACTTAAGCGCCATTTTGATTGTTTCATTTTTTTCTCAAACCTCATTTTCATTATTTCTTAAGATTTTGTTCCTTCTTTACTTGCCTTTATTTTCATTCTTTCTTTTCATTTCTATTTTTTATCAGGTTTTTATATCTATCAATCTTTCAATTTCAATTCGTTCGTTTTCTTTAGTTTTACCTGTATGATATTGTTTCTAATTTTTATTATTTCTATATTCTCAAGTTTGTCTTTCTGTATCTTATTTATTTCTCTACTTATCTTTTGCTTTAATTATTTCTTTACCTCGTTTTCTTCTTCGTGTACATGTGCGTGTAGGTATATATGTGTGTGTTTATGTATACGTGTGTGGGTGGGTGAGTTGATTGACAGGTAGGCGTTCATGTGTGTGTGTGTGTGTGTGTGTGTGTGTGTGTGTGTGCGTAGGTGTGTAAGTGGAGCAAGACGCGCGGTAATATAGATAAACATCACCGCCCGCTCTGGCAATGGTGGTGATGTCACGAGAGAGAGAGAGAGAGAGAGAGAGAGAGAGAGAGAAACACAGACAGACACACACACACACACACACACACACACACACACACACACACACACACACACAGATAGACAGACGGACAGACAGACATAAGATATACAGACAAACACAGAGAGAAAAAAAATACTGATACAATTGTCCTGTGTGAGTGCCGACAGAGGAGGAGGAGGAGGAGGAAGAAGAAGAGGAGGAGGAGGAGGGATCACTATTGCCAGAACAGAGTGACACGATTCAATGTTACCAGACATGAGTTAAAGGGCAGAGAGAGAGAGAGAGAGAGAGAGAGAGAGAGAGAGAGAGAGAGAGAGAGAGAGAGAGAGAGGAAAAAAAGGAAAGTGAGAAGATTGACTCAGCGAAAGTTAAGTAAGAAAAGGAGAGAGAAAGGAGGAAGGGAGGGAAGGAGAGAAAGGGAGGGGAGGGAGAGAAAAGAAGAAAAACTAAGGATAATGAAGGAGAGAGAGAAGAATAAATAGGAGAAAAGAAGAGAAAAGATAGATAAATGAGGAGGAAAGAGAAGACTAACAAGAGAGAGGAGGAGGAGGCGGAGGAGAGGAGAGGAGAGGGAGGTAAGAGAGGGGAATAGAGGACAGAGAAGGTCGGGATAGTGGAGGAGGGGAGGAAAGGCGGAGGGGGATGAGAGGGGATCAGCGAGGAGGAGGAGGGGAGAGAGGGGGAAGGAAGAGAGGAAGAGGAGGAAGAGGAGGAGGAGGAGGAGGACGACAACTTCTAGAATAAACAGGAAGAAGGAAAACAGAGATGAAAGAGGATGAGAGGGAGGAAGGAAGAAAGATTAGATGCGAATAGAGAGAATGAGGAAGGAGAGAGGAGGAGGAGGAGATGGATAAACAGGTGAGGGGAAGGGGAGGGGGAATAAGAGGGGAGAGAGGAGGATGGTGTAAGTGGAGGGGGAGATGGAAGGAGAGGGGAGAGGATGATGAAGGAAGAGGGGAGGAAGGGGAAGCAGGGGAGAGGGGAGGAGCCCAGTGACTAGCGCTGTGAGGCTCCGGGGTTGCTGGCCACTCTCCCGTCCCTTTAAAGACCTTGAGACGTTCTGGGCAGACACTCCCCCTCTCCCCTTTCCCCTTCCCTCACCTCCTCTTCCCTCACCTCCTCTCCCCTCACCTCCTCTCCCCTCACCTCCTGTCCCCTCTCCTCTTGTCTTCTCCCTGCTTCTCCCCTCTCCTTCCCCTCACTCCCTCGTCTCCCCTTCCCTTCAGTCAGGCACTTATCCTCTCTAGCTCCCCTTCCCCTGCGCCGATCCCCTCACACCCCCTCCTTCACCCTCTCGACCGTCACCTCTCCCCTCCACTCCCACGTCCACTCAGCGCACCTTTTTTCTCCCCTTCCCTTCCCTTGCTTTCCCCTCCGCTCCCTTCCCATCCCCTGCTCTCTCCTTCCCTTCCCTTCCCTTCCCTTCCCTTGCTTTCCCCTCCGCTCCCTTCCCTTCCCTTGCTTTCCATTCCATTTACTTCCCTTCCTTTCCCTTCCTTCGCCTTCCCTTCCCTTCCTTTCCCTTCCCTTCCCTTCCCTTCCCTTGCTTTCCCCTCCTTTCCCTTCCCTTCCCTTCCCTTGCTTTCCATTCCATTTACTTCCCTTCCTTCGCCTTCCCTTCCTTTCCCTTCCCTTCCCTTCCCTTCCTTTCCTTCCCCCTCCGCTCCCTTCCCTTCCCTTCCCTTGCTTTCCATTCCATTTACTTCCCTTTCCTTCCCTTCCCTTCCTTTCCCTTCCCTTGCCTTCCCTTCCTTTCCCGTCCCTTCCCTTCCTTCGCCTTCCTTCCCTTCCCTTCCCTTCCCTCGCCTTGGTAGCCTCGCCGTCAAGTCTCGCGTCACCCAAGACCTGAAAACCCGCCGCCAGGTTACCTCAGCAGGCCGTGTTTACCTGTTGGCCGTCCTCAGGTGTCCTCAGGTGTGTCCTCACGTGGCCTTGTTGCTGGTGGTGCTGCGGTGGAGGTGGTGGTGGAGGTGGTGGTGGTGGAGGAGCAACTGGCACCGTTCCATGCTCCGCCTCGTCTTGGCCCACCCCGCACTGCCCCACCCCCAGCCCCGTCCGCCCCGTGTGCCCCCGCCCCGCCCCAGTCCGTCCCCTTCCACCCACTGTATCTCACGTAGTCTGTATGTTTCTTGTATATTGTGTGTGCTTTGTAGGTAGGGAGGGAGGGGGTGTATGTTGAGAGAGAGAGAGAGAGAGAGAGAGAGGAGGGTGTGGCTGCCTGGGGAGAGGGGGGTGGGGGGGTGCAGAAGAAGTACACACGACGAACATAATGAGAGCCGCCAGGGAGGGCAAGGAAGCGTGGCCGGCCGGGCTGTCTGGAAGGCTCTCAGGTGTGGCGAGTGACGGGAGGGCGGGGCAGGTGTGAAGGGAGAGAGAGAGAGAGAGAGAGAGAGAGAGAGAGAGAGGGAGAGGGAGAGAGGTAAGCAGACAGATAGACAGACAGACAGGAAGTTAGGAAGCCAGACGGATAAGTGATAAAAGAGCAGCCACACAGAGACAGACAGGTAGACACACACACACACACACACACACACACACACACACACACACACACACACACACACACACACACACACACACACATACACAGACAGAGGCAGAACAGATGTGGTTGTGGTTGTGAGTGGCAAGTGAGTGTGGGAGACGGATTGGTGGAGGGGGGAAGAGGGAGCGGGGAAGGGGGGGGAGGGGTGTCGCTGGGGATGTGACGAAGTGTGCCCGGGGTACCGAGAAGGCAGCAAAGAGCATGATACATCAGGTGGGGAAGAAGGGGAGGAGGAGAGAGGGGAGGTGGGGAAGGCGGGGGAGGATGTGGGAGGGAAGGGGAAGGGGGAGATGAGGGGGGTGAGGGAGTGGAGGGATGAGGACGGTCACCTCTTCTGGTCAGCCTTGGAGAGGAGGAGGAGGAGGAGGAGGAGGAAGAGGAAGAAGAAGAAAAAGGATAAAAAAAGAGGAGGAGGAGGAGGAGGAGGAGGAGGAGGAGGAGGAGGAAGAGGAAGAAGAAGAAAAAGGATAAAAAAAGAGGAGGAGGAGGAGGAGGAGGAGGTGGTGATGTAGATTGCTGACATTGATGACGTCTTTTGTTAATGTAGCACACACACACACACACACACACACACACACACACACACACACACACACACACACACACGGTATACTCTCCGGTAATCGTGGTAACAGAGGAACGTCGCGTCTTGTCAATATTCCTGCCGGTGTAAAAACATTATCCCGGCGGACTTTTTATTTCTTTTTTTTTTTATGAGCCTTGAAAAATATCCGAATCCATTTGCACCTGAGCGGCCATGCATTGATTTTTTTTTCAGCTTTTTTTTATTTTATTTTATTTTATTTTTTCTTGGGGGGGTGGGGGGTGGGGGGGGCGGTGGTGGTGGTGGTGGTGGTATGTATGTATTTAGCTTCAAATTTTCTCTCCTCCTTTAATGAAATAATATCTTTGCCTCACCTCATGTGTTGTTGTTGTTGTTTTTTGTGTTTTTTTAAGTATTCGCCACTTGTCAAATAGAGAGAAAAAGCAGAAAAAACGAGGATTATTATCGTGCTTAGAGAAAAGAAAAAAAAAGGTTATTCTTATACTAAAGGTTAAAATAAAATAAATAAAAGGCTGGAGGTGTTTATAGAAGTCAAAATCTTTATTAACTCATTACTATTATTGCTCTATTTGTTCACACACACACACACACACACACACACACACACACACACACACACACACACACACACACACAAAGATAAATAAGTGAATAAAATAGATAGATAAATACAATAGATAGAAATAAATAAAATAGAATAACAAATAGATCAAATAAAATTAAAAAAAGGTACAGTCATTCTCATCAACGTAAAGGAAAGGTGAAATTGATTAACCAGGTATAAATCGTAGTTAGAGTTCGTCAATGCGTCGTACATACGTTTTGAAGCGTCTACGTGAGAGTGGAAAATCACCAACGCATAACTCACAACGTAAAACAGATGTGGAGGAGGAGGAGGAGAAGGAGGAGGAGGAGGAGGAGGAGGTGATTAAGGTGAGGAATGGATATATGACGGTCTATAAGCAAGTGGGATTTAAAGAGGTGGGATGTGGAGGCGTGGAAGAGGAGGAAGAAGGTGAAGGAGGGAGATCTTTGGGTATATAAGAAATTGGGAGGTGGAGGAGGAGGAGAAGAAGGGTGGAGGATGGAAGTTTAAGGATAGACAAGCAAATGGGAGTTGATGAGGTAAGGAGGGAAGTGGAGATTGATGAAGATAGAGGCGAACGAAGATGGAGAGGAGAGAGGGAAGGTGAAGGGATGAGGAAGATGTAGATGGTGAAGGAAGAGGGAAAGTGGAAGTGGTATTGTAGCTGGATGAAAAAGAGGAGGTGGAAGAAGGAAGAAAGGTGGAATTTGAGTCGATGTTGATGGAGGAGAAATAAAATGGAAACTGGATGGATGAATAAGGTGGAGGTTGAGGAAATGTAGATGGAGGAGAGGAGGGAAGGTGGAACTGGTAGGTAGATGAAGATGGAAGGTAGAATGGAAAAAGTGGAAAGGTAAAAAAATGGCGGAGAGAAGGAAGAGTGGGAGACGGAAGGATGAAGATAGGAGGAAGGAGAAAAGAGAAAAAAATGAGAAGATAGAGGAAGAGGAGTTGAAGATGGAAGGATGGAGATAGGAAGAAGGAGAAAAATGAGGGTAAACAGAGATAGATAGATAAGAGAAGATGCAGGTGGAGAAAGATATAGATAGACGAGAAGGAAAAGGAACACATGGAAGGGGTAGATAGAATTGGAAAGTGGAAGGGAGGAAGGAAGAATGAAAAGGCGAAGAAACGGAGGGAGGAGAGTTGGAAGGGAAGGGAAGGGAAGGGAGGGACGGGTCTACAATGTCACTCCTCCACCTCGCATTCGCTAGTGTGGACGCGTGGGGCAGCTTAATACGATGGTGCCGCCGCGGTGACTGCCAAGCGGCGGGTCAGTACTACCGCCCAGCCGCCATCACTGAGGAGGAGGAGGAGGAGGAGGAAGAGGAGGCCATAGGGGTAGTGGTATGTGATGTGGGGCAATGATGAAAGGAAGGAAGAAAGGATGTAGAGTTTAGCTTAATTCTTTTTTTCTTATTGTTTCTGTGTGTGTGTGTGAATTCGTGCAGGGTTGGGATATCGTCTGTTCATTACGTTGTTTGTGGGTGATTCTCTGTGTAAGGGGGATGGGGGAGTGTTGTTTGGGGGTGGATGATTGTGTGTGGGTGTGAGAGTGGGTAGATGAGGATGTTAGTTTTGTGGGTGGAGGGGTTGGGGAGTGTTGTTTTCGGGTGGATGATTGTGTGTGGGTGTGAGGGTGGGTGGATGAGGATGTTAGTTTTGTGGGTGTGGGTGTGGGGGTGTTGTTTTCGGGTGGATGATTGTGTGTGGGTGTGAGGATGGGTGGATGAGGATGTTAGTTTTGTGGGTGTGGGTGGAGGGGGTTGTGGTGGGGGTAATCAAGTGAATGGTGATGATTATAATCGTAAATAGAATAAAAAGATCTAGTTGGTTCATGTTCTCTGAGTCGGGATGTAATCAGTGCTTTTTTTTTTTTTTTTTAGGTTCATGGTAGAGAAGGAAGGTCAAACTGCCAATCATCAGGGTCATAAAACTACCCCTGGAAATGCCCGAAAGTCCTCCGAAAGCCTTGTCAAATATGTGAGCTTGTGGGCCGAAATGTTTGACCCGGTAGCAGCGACGGGCCAAATTTGTGCCATGATATAAACCCCCCAAAATAGATGATGCATAAACTGATCACAAATGCTTTGATATATATTATGAAATGGTTTGTGTGAGGGGTGATTTTTTCTCATTTTTCTCGCTTAGAGGGACCATTAAGAAACATGATCCCCGCTGCTACTGGGTTAAGAAAATGACCCGTGATGAGGCCAGGTGTTTCTTCCTCCTCTTCTTACCTGCGCTCACCTCTCCCCAGCGTTGTCAAATTATCGTACACACCGTATTGCATTTTCGTAGTTTCTGACTGATATCTATAGCAAAACAAACAAACAAACATCAATAAATAACAGTTTTAACGCTAACTTTAATATTCTTTCGTTATTTGTGTAGGTACGAGAGTTTGAGGCTAAAAAATTATAAATACAATGTGGTGAATACGATAATCTGGCCACGCTCCCTCCCCCCCCAAAAAAAAAAAAATGCTGTCTTTTCACTCGCCTTTGCTTAATAACCTTCCCGCTGGCAATGTTCCAAAGAAAGTAAAAAAAAAAAAAAAAATAGAAAGATGAAGGCTATAGACAACTACCCTTCAATCTTTGTAATTATGGTTTTGTTCCCGGACCAAAAAAAGAAGAAAAAAGACGAAGCCGACGAGTCTGCCTTGACGTGTGTCCGCGGCAAAGAGAGAGAGAGAGAGAGAGAGAGAGAGAGAGAGAGAAAAGTACACTGAGCTATATAATTAAAGGGAATCACGATAACAGCAACGTCTGGCAACTCGTCCTCCGCCCTGGGAACTGATTTTGGGGGTCCTTTTGAAATTCGTTTACAGGCTTTCGAAACCCTAAAAAATAATAACAAATAAAAAAAAGATAAAAAACAAAAGTACACTGATCTATATAATTAAAGGAAATCACAAAACTAGCAACAACCGGCAACTCGTCCTCCGTCCTGGGAACTGATTTTGGGGGTCCTTTTGAAATTCGTTGACAGGCTTTCGAAACCCTAAAAAATAATAACAAATAAAAAAAAAGATAAAAAATAAAAGTACACTGATCTATATAATTAAAGGAAATCACAAAACTAGCAACGTCTGGCAACTCGTCCTCCGCCCTGGGAACTGATATTTTGGGGGCCCTTTGGAAATTCGTTGACAGGCTTTCGAAACCCTAAAAAATAATAACAAATAAAAAAAAAGATAAAAAACAAAAGTACACTGATCTATATAATTAAAGGAAATCACAAAACTAGCAACGTCTGGCAACTCGTCCTCCGCCCTGGGAACTGATATTTTGGGGGTCGTTTTGAAATTCGTTGACAGGGCTTCGAAACACTAAAAAAAAAAAAAGATAAATAAATAAATAAAAACAGACAGGCAGGGTTGTGAGAATCCATCTTTTGACGTTGTGGGGATTAAAGTATTTTATTTATTTATTTATTTGTTATTATATTGGAAAGTTTTGTGCAGATCAGAAAAGATAATAATTGAACACACGTAACTTCAGTAATGTTCGTTAGTGAGTACCATCGTTGTTGTTATTATTATTATTATTATTATTATTATTATTATCGTGGGAGGGAGGGGGGGGGATAGGACAGTAAGACGCGCACTGATTGACGGAGCAGTGATGGTGGTGATGGTGGTGGTGATGGTGATGGTGGTGGTGATGGTGAAGGAATTAGTAGTGGTCATGATGTTTGGTGCAGATGGTGGAAGTGGAGGTGGTGATGGTGGTGGAGGTGGTGGTGATGGTGATGGTGGTTGTGGTGATGGTGATGGTGGTTGTGGTGGAGGTGGTGGTGGTGGTGGAGTATTCTGTTTATTGTAAATTTTGTGTTGAGGCAGACACATCCGGGACCTTGAGAGAGAGAGAGAGAGATTGGTAAATGCGTCACTCCTTCCCCTCTCCCCCAACCTCCTCCTCCGTCCCTCCACATGAATCTTCTTTCCTCCTCACCATTGCCCCTTCCCCTCTTCCTCCCCTTCCCCTCTTCCTCCCCTTCCCCTCTTCCTCCCCTTCCCTCTTCCTCAACTTCATTCCTCCCCTTCTCTCTCCTTCTCTTCTTCCTTACCTCTTCCTTCCTCTCCCCTCCCCTTCCCCTCTTTCCTCTCCCTCCTCTACCCCCTCCCCTTCATCACTTTCTCCCCTCCTCCTTCCCTCCCTATCAGTCTTCTCCCCTTCTCCCCTTTCCCTTTAACTTCTTCCTTACCTTCTCCCTTCACTTCCCTCTTTAGATATCTCCCCTTCCTTCCCCCTCCCTCTTTCCACCCTCCCCGCCCCTTGCTTACAGGTCCCTCCTCCCTCCCCCCCCATTTGCACGTGTTAATTGCTACCCACCTGCTCACTGCACCCACCGCTGAGGCGCGACTGTTGTGGTTTGAGCGAGTCAGCGCCCTCTCCCCTCCGCTGACCCCTTAAGTGTGGCCTTGAGGCGAGGGGAAGGCGCTGGTGGTGGAGGTGGAGGTGGTGGAGGTGGTTGTGGTGATCCATATCTATCTTACCCTCACGTTCTCTTCTCGTCTCTTCTCTCGTTCTCTTTCGTTCGTTTTTACCTTAGTCATGTTCCTTATGACTCTTCTATACTCCTTTTTCTTCTTCTTCTTCCTCTTCCTCCTCCTCTTCCCCTCCCTTCCTCCATATTCGTCTCTTCACCCGCCCTCTCCTTTTACCCCTTCCTCCTTCTCTTCCCTTCCCTTCCACACCTCCTGCTTCTCCTCCTCCCCCTCCTCCACCTCGTCTTGGTCTCCTCCACTTCACTCCACTCACCAATCATCTTCTTCCACTCCTCCACTTTCTCGCCCTCTTCTTCTCCACTCCCTTCTCCAATCCTCTCTTTTCTCTCTTTTTCTTTCCGTCAGTGGTAGTGGAGGTCGATGACATAGGTGGTGGTGATGGTGTTGCTGGTGGTAGTGGTGGTTTTGGTAGTGGTGGAGGTGGTGATGCTGGTGGTGGTGATGCTGGTGGTGGCGTCATCCCAAACATGATCAGCCTCTCAAACGCTTCCTTACATAATCGGGGCGAGAATGAAGACTCGTGTCACTGTGCCGGGAGATTTAACTCCTTCACGTGAGGGCAATTAAGGGCCAGGTTAACGTGAAGGCTCAAACTCCTGGACCTTCAAAAAGACTAATCCTTCCGTCCTACCTGAGTTATGAAGTCAAGTTACCTGGTTGCCTTTCCCTTCCACTCCTCCACTTTCTCGCCCTCTTCCTATCCACTCCCTATTCCAATCCTCTTTATTTTTCTCTCTGTTTCTTACTGTTAGTGGTGGTGACGGTCGATGATGTAGGTGATGGTGAAGATGTAGCGATGATGGTAGTGGTGGTGTTTATAAACTTACGTCACCTGTTCCTCCCTCTCTCCTTGCCTTCCAGCCTGCCTACCTGCCTACAAAATTACTTACCTTCCTTCCTTCATTCCTTCCTTCCTTCCTTCCTTCCTCTCTTCCTCTTTTCCGTCCTTCCTCCCTTACTCTTTTCCTTCCGTCCTCTCTTCCTTCTCTCCTTCCTTCCTTTCTTCCTTTCTCTCTTCCTTCCTTCCTCTTTTCCTTCCTTCCTCTCTTCCTTCCTTCCTTCCTTCCTTCCTTTCTTCCTTTCTCTCTTCCTTCCTTCCTTCCTCTGACTTTTTCTTCCTTCCTCTCTTCCTCTTTTCCTTCCTTCCTCTCTTCCTCTTTTCCTTCCTTCCTCTCTGACTTTTTCTTCCTTCCTCTCTTCCTTCCTTCCTCTCTGACTTTTTCTTCCTTCCTTCCTTCTTTCCTACTTACCCTCCCTTTCTACCTTTTCTATACCCCTTCATGAATGTCTACCTACCCACCTCTTCCTATCTATCTGTCTACCTGTATATCTACCTCTATTTTTCTACCTACCAATATCCCTTCGCACCTGTTTACCTACCTACCTATATCGTATTTCCTCTTCTATTTTGTTTTTGTTATTTTGTTTTTCTTCCTTCTTTTCCTCTCTACTTTCCTCTTCTTTGTCCTTCCTCTCCCTTTCCTGTATATAACTCACACATATAAGCCTCTCTTGTTATCTTGTTTAATTCCTTCTTTTCCTCTTTACTTTCCTCTTCTTTATTTTCCCTTCGTCCTTCCTCTTCCTTTCCTTTACATAACTCACACATACATATAAGCCTCTCTGTTTATCGTTTCCAAGCGTCTTAGTTTAATCCAATCCGCTTCCTTTTCCCTCGGCAAGCATTTATTTAACACAGTCATGCTCTCTTTATGCTCTCCTTCCTGCCCTTCCTTTCTTCCTTCGCTCCTTTCACTCTCTCTCTCTCTCTCTCTCTCTCTCTCTCTCTCTCTCTCTCTCTCTCTCTCTCTCTCTCTCTCTCTCTCTCTCTCTCTCTCTCTCTCTCTCTCTCTCTCTCTCTCTCTCTCTCTCTTCCTGCAACCTTCCTTTTTCTCCCTGTCTTTCTCTCCTTCCCTCCTCGTCCTCCTCTATCTTCCTGCTCCGCATCTCTCCTTTTCTTTCATTTTTCTTACATTTTCCCTTTTCCTGTTTCTCCTTTAATTCTCCTCTTGTAACCTCCCTATCCCTTTCCTCTCCCTGCTTCCATGTCTCTCTCCTTCCTTAACCAAACCTTATGTTCCCTTTCCTTCTCTTCCTCTCCTCCTTCCTTTTTTTGTCTTATCTTTATTTCTGTTCCTTCAATCACACCTGCTCTATTCTGGACGCCTCTTCTCTGTTCCTTCTTTATCTTCCTGTTCCTATTCTCTCCTTTTCTGTCTTCTATTTACGCCCTGTTATCCATTCACCCCTTCACACCAATCACACTTATTTTCCTATCCTTTTCCCTTTTCTTCTTTGTCTTAATTTTCCTACCATCTCCTTTTCCTGCCTTCTCTCTTTGCATCCATTCCTCCACCCACATTTTTTTCCTTCTCTTCGTCTTTTCTTTCTTTCCTGATCCTTCTCTTTCCTTTTCCGTCGTTTTACTTCCTCTGTGCTACGCCAAACACACTTTCTTCCTTTTTCTTCCTTCTTAATCTTCCTGCTACTCCTTCTCCTCTTCCTCTTCCTCCTCCTCCTGCCGCCACGGACGCAACCTCATCCCCTATTCGGCCGCACACAAACACCTATTCTCCCCACTCGGTAATCGAGCCTAAGATTGCCGATTCACGACTCCTTTTAACAGGGCGTGCAGAGGCTGTGTGTTGGGTCTGCTCAGGGGCTGTTTGGCTGGACCCCGTGGCTGACATGGGAGGGGGGGGGGGGGGTAGGTGGGAGTCTTGTCTGTCTGTCCGTCTATCTGTCCGTCTGTCTGTTTGGTGTTTAGAGTCTGTGGGTGTTTTTTTTTTACTTTATTTTTTTCGTCTTAACGCCATTGATTCTTTTTTTCTTTTTCTAGTTTTCATTTCAATCGCTAATTTTTCCACTTCCTTCCTTTATTCTCTTTTGTCTCCCTTTTCCTTTCTTTATTTTCCCTCACTTTTTCCTACTTTCCCATTATTTTCTTTCCGTTTATCTCTTTCCTCTGCTTTTCCCTTCCCTTCCCTTCCCTTCCCTTCTCTTCCCTTCTCTTCCTCATAACATCCCTTCCCTTTCCATCCCATCCCAACCCTCCCCTTCCCTTTTCAATCCATCCCTACACATATCATACCATCCCTTCCTTTCCCTTCCCTTTCCTTCCATTCCCTTCCATTCCTTTCCCTTTCTTTCCCTTTCCTTCCCTTCCATTTCCTTCCCACCTTCCCTTCCCTTTCCATCCCTTCCCTTCCCTTCCCTTCCCTTTTCAATCCATCCCAACCCTTCCCTTCCCTTTTCAATCCATCCCTACCCACACCAAACCATCCCTTCCTTTCCCTTCTCTTCCCTTCCCTTCCCTGCCTTTCCCTTCCCTACCCTTCACCCCTCATTCTCCTACATCATCCCACATCTTCATTATAGCAGCCTACCTCCTTCATCATCACCGCTGTCCTCTTTCCTCTTCCCGTCTTCTTTAAAAACCACAAGACGAAGACGGGAGAAGGAGAGAAATGATGTGTGAGGGGAAGAAGAAAAGGGAAACGAAGGAAGGAAAGAAGGAATGGAGGTAAAACAGAAGGGAAGTGGAGGAGCTTCAGAAGAAGGGATTGATGATAAGGGAAAGGAAGAAGGAAGAAGAGGGGAAACGAAGGAAGGAAAGAAGGAATGGAGGTCAAACGGAGGGGAAGCGGAGGAGGTTCAGAGGGAAGGATTAGCGGCGGGAGGAGACAATTGAGAACAGGCCTCGGAAAACGGAAAAGGGATAAAGAAGGGCTCAGGGCATGAAAGGAAAATGGGGTGAACGCAGCGAGGGGAAGGGAGGGCATACGACCAGAGAGAGAGAGAGAGAGAGAGAGAGTTCTGGGAAGGTTCTAAGTGGTCCCTGGCTCTGCACACGCTATGGCCGGGGGAGATAAGATGCCCCTGATAAACTTCCCAATTCGTTCCGTCTTATTATTCCCCCCCCCCCCCCCCGGTCTACCCCCCCCTCTACATCACCTCCCCCACACCCTTCCCCCCCCCACTCTCGTTTTTGGCAGATCACCTCCCTTCCCTCCTCCCTTCCTGGCTTTTCATCCTATCCTTCCTCCCACCCTGTCTTTCCTCCCTTGCTCCTTTTCTCTCTCTCTCTCTCTCTCTCTCTCTCTCTCTCTCTCTCTCTCTCTCTCTCTCTCTCTCTCTCTCTCTCTCTCTCTCTCTCTCTCTCTCTCTCTCTCTCTCTCTCTCTCTCTCTCTCTCATTTCATTTTCTACCTTTCTTTCTTGTTTTTTTTCCTTTTCTCTTCTTCCTCCCACTCTTTCTTTCCTCCCATATTCCCCTTTTTTTTCTCTTCTTTCTCTCTTCTCTCGTTTTTTTTCTCTTTATTTCCTCCATTTTTCTTTCCTGCCATACTTTTTTTTTCATTCCTCTCTTCTTCTTGTTTGTCTTCTCTCACTTCATCTTTTATGTTCTATTTCCCTTTCGTTTCTCCATTTTTCCCTCCCTACCATATTCATCTTTATTTCCCCTTATCTCCATTTTATCGTTTTCTTTCCCCTCATTTCTTCTTATTCTCTCTCTTTTCCTCTTTTCTTTATGTTGTCTTTTCCTTCCTTTCTACTGTTACTTGTCACTCTCTTTCCTCATCCCTTCTCCTCTCCTCTCTTCTCTCCTCCCATTTCACCTTACTCTCCCTCCTTCCCTCTCCCTGCTATCCTCCCTATTCTCCCATCTTTCTTTTTTTCTTCCCTCCCGTCACCAATCCCCTTATTTCAACGGGTACCTTACCTCCCCTTCCCTTCCCTTCCCTTCCCTTCCCTTCCCTAACCTTCCCTTCTCTAACCTTTCTTCCTTCCCAACATCGCAAATTATTTTTTTTTCTGCAGCTCATTTTCATTTTTCATTTTTCTCTTCGTGTGGGTGGCCGCGGAAGAGAAAGGTGCCTGTGTGTGTGTGTGTGTGTGTGTGTGTGTGGGAAGGCAATGCAGGACCACCCACAACATGAACACACACACACACACACACACACACACACACACACACACACACACACTCGGCCTTGGATGCACCTTGAAGTCTGTGGTGGTTTCGTTTAAAGGTCCCGCGTGCTGCCCTTTAAACCCCACAGACGAGGCCACAGACGCCCCAAAAAAAGGGGGGGGGGGGGGGGCCCCCCGCGGACCAGGAAAACGACGAGAAAATGAACAAGAAAAATAAAAAGAAGGAAAAATGAAGGAAAAAAACAAACTAGCCGAACCGGTAGACAATTTTACCCCTGAAAAAGAATAGAGAAAGGAAATGAAAAAATATATATAATTATAGAATGGAAACACACACACACACACACACACACACACACACACACACACACACAAGAAAATACAGACTACCGTAAATTTAAACAAGGAAAACGTCAGCTTGATGAAGTAGACCAAAAAAAAAGTGGGAAAAAATGGATGATGAGAGAGAGAGAGAGAGAGACGCACGAATATAAGGAACCTCAAGACCCTTTACAAAAAAAAAGAACAAAAAAACATGACTGGTATACGATATCACACACACACACGCACACACACACACACACACACACAACGTATATACACAGAGACAAACAAGAGGAGGCCGGCGCTAAACACGGACGAGGGAAAAAAAAGTCAGGCTATTGAACTCTAACCAAAAAAAAAAAAAAGAGCTATGCGAGTACACAAAAGGGCACTCGTAAGGTTACACGAGATAATGGACAAAAAATACTTAACAGACTGGGTAACATACATAAACAGTTGAAATATGCGCGTGCGTAGACCTTGCCGATTTCGTTCTTTCCCGCGAAGTGTGTATATGTATTTTTTTTATTTTGCCCGTTTTCTTTTCGTATTTTTCTTTATTTCTGCTTTCCTTTTTCTTCCATCTTCCTTTCGCATTACTTCAAAGGACAGAACGAACTTAGTGCACCCCGCCCCCCCTTCCCCTCTTCTTCCCCTTCTTCTCTTCCCTTTACCTCTGTCCCTCTCTCTCCCTCCCTCTCCCTCCATGTTTTTCATTCCTTCAGTACTTGCATTCCTTTCTCTCTCTTCTTTTGATCTCCCTTCCTTCTTTGTGTCTTTAGTGGGACAGAATATTTTCATAACCTAACCTGACCTATACCTCTGTCCCTCTCTCTCCCTCTCTCTCACCCTCCCTCCGTCTTTTTAATACCGTCATTACTTGCAATCCTATCTCTCTTTTTTTTTATCTCCCTTCCTTCTTTGTGTCTTTTGTCCGACAGAATATTTTCATGAAGACGGAAAGAAAGGAGGAACATATATGGTTACTAAGACTTGAGAAGAACGTAGAAGAAGAAGCGATGGGTTAACAGACTTCGGCGACAGACAACAGACAGACGGCGCAAACAAACAGACTCTTACCAAAAAAAATACATGCAATGACACAAGACCAAGAAAGATACTGACATACGAAGGAAATGTCATTCAGAAAAAAAGAAAACAGATGCAAAAAAGACGGAAAAGAGAGACAGACAGAGACAAACTTCATCTCTCCAACCATGAAAAAATAAAAATCACCAAAACAGACAGACAGACAAGAAGAATGCACCGACTGACGAGATATACAGAACTACAGACAAACCCTCTCCCAGACATAAAACAACAACAACAACAACAACGTAGGGACACAGACAAACAGACAGACAGACAAGACATACGAATATCTATCAACCGTACCGTTAAACAAACAAAACAAAAAAACAACAACAGGATCAACACCACCTGAACACAGACAGACACACAGATAGACAGAGATACAGACAGACAGACGATCGGGGGGCGGGGCCAAGTCGGTGTTCACGCGGCGTCTGTCGAAGATAACCGAAAATAAACTCGGGTGGTGTGTTTGGCGGAAAGTTAATTAAAAGTGTGTGTTTGATTTACTTGTGGTGAGGGCGGGGCCGGCGAGGCGGGGAGGGGGGAGGGGGGGAGGGGGAAGAGACCTCTGGCATTAGGGGAGGTGAGTGTTGAGGCCCTCATGGTTAGGGACTCCTCCTCCTCCTCCTCCTCCTCCTCCTCCTCCTCCTCTTCCTCCTTCCATTAGGTCATCCAGCTCTTTTGCAGCATCTCCACCACGTGAGAGAGAGAGAGAGAGAGAGAGAGAGAGAGAGAAAACTAATGATGAAATAACACATGCATTTCTTTTTCTTCTCCTTCTTCTCCTTCTTCTTCTTCTTCTTCTTCTTCTTCTTCTTCTTCTTCTCTTTTTTTTCTCTTCGCATTTCTTCTTCTCAATCAGTCATGACCTTCTCCTCTTCCCTCTGAGCCCTTCACACACACACACACACACACACACACACAGTCATCAGGCAGCGTCCCTCGTGCATCGCTATCGGCCCCGCGTTTGTCTGTTTATTGTGGCGGCGTCGGGCAGATCAGCAGGCCGGAGTTTGTGGCCACGACGCAATTTCCACGAGATGCAATTATCGGAGACCCACGCCTACCAGGAACTATTTATGCAAGTGTGGCGTGAGTGTGTGTGAGGGGGGGGAGGAGGGGGGAAGGGGGTAGAGGTGTGTGTGTGGGTGTTTTGGACTGAGGGGGAATGAAAGGGGGGGTGTACGCTGTGTCTGTGTGGGTATAGGGATGTATATATGTGTGTATGTGTGTGGGGGTGGGGTGTATGTGTGTGGGGGGCGGTGGGGTTTGTGAGAGGGGGGTTGTATGTTTGACCGGAATAGAATCTTGTAGTTATGGGGTTGTTTATGTTGTTGTTATTGTTGTTGTTGTTGTTGTTGTTTGACTTTGGGCGTGATGGTCAGCGCCTCTTATGTGTAGTTTGCGAACACGATCCAAGGAGGCAAAGCTGACCTTGTTATTTCTCCGCCCCTTTTATTTTCTATTTATGTATTATTATTTTTTATCGACCCGGTGTTTTTTTCATTGAGCGATTTTGAAAGAAGTTGGTTATTTGTGTTTTGCTTGTTTGTTTTGTGTGTGTGCGTGCGTGTGTGTGTGTGTCTTCAAGGAGTGTTTTTTCTTCTATAATTAACGATATTCCCGTAATTTCTCGTATTTCGTTTTCTCGGTAATTTAAGCACTCGTATGTTATTTTATTTGGTATATTAAACAAGAACAAAAACATGACGATCCACATAAGATAAATTAAACAGTATATAAGAAAAACAAAAGCATTAGGGACGTGGAGAGAGAGAGAGAGAGAGAGAAGCAGAGACAGAGACAGACAGAGAAAAGAGGAGTAAAATTAATGAATGAAAATGATACACAAAAAAAAATAATGATGAATGAAGTGAGGAAGGGAGAGAGAGAAAAAAAAACGTGGGAGAGAGGGAGATACAGAGGGAAGAAGCGGAGAGTGAGTGAGGGAGAGTTAGTGGGATAGAGGAGTAAGGGAGAGATAGAAGGAAGGGAGATTGAGGTAAAAAGGCATAGAGGGATAAAGGGAAGGAAAAGGATGACAAGGAGGAAGAGATAAAGAGGAATAGAAGGGAGAGAAAGGGAGACAGATGAAGAAAAAAAAGGAAAGGAACTGAGCGAGGGGT
>NC_066573.1:8637442-8707442 GCF_024679095.1 Eriocheir sinensis | reverse complement strand
CGAAAATTTACTTCATCTAAATCTGAAGGCGTTATTTTGTCTGTCTGTCTGTCTGTCTGTCTGTCTGTTTGTCTGTCTGTGTATCTGTATTCATCTGATTTACTTTCCTTGTTCCTATTTGCTCGTGTATGGTGTGTGCGTGTGTGTGCGTGTGTGTGTGTGTGTGAGTGTGTGTGTGTGTCCGTCTTTCCCTCCTAACGCTTACCATATCCCCAAAAATTAGAAGGTATATAAAAACGATCTTTATCACCAAAGGGTACAAAGTCTCGGGCAGTGGACATCACCTCAAAGGACGCCGCCTCGCATCCTCTCTCAGCGCCGCAAGAACCTTTTCCGGATTAGGCGCAAGAAATTGAAAGTCAGGGGCGCGCATTTGGTATTCTCTCACACACGTTGCGCTGAATATTTTCCTCCTCCTCGTGTAGACTTAATTTTAAATTAGCTCTCAACAATAGGGGAATTTTTCTTTTTATTTTTTTATTCTCTTTTTTTTTAGGTTTTAGAATGCAGGTTAGAATATTATTACGCGAACTGTCGTAGGATGTAGGTATTCTGAAGGGTGTATATTCTCTCTCTCTCTCTCTCTCTCTCTCTCTCTCTCTCTCTCTCTCTCTCTCTCTCTCTCTCTCTCTCTCTCTCTCTCTCTCTCTCTCTCTCTCTCTCTCTCTCTCTCTCTCTCTCTCTCTCTCTCTCTCTCTCTCTCTCTCTCTCTCTCTCTCTCTCTCTCTCTCTCTCTCTCTCTCTCTCTCTCTCTCTCTCTCTCTCTCTCTCTCTCTCTCTCTCTCTCTCTCTCTCTCTCTCTCTCTCTCTCTCTCTCTCTCTCTCTCTCTCTCTCTCTCTCTCTCTCTCTCTCTCTCTCTCTCTCTCTCTCTCTCTCTCTCTCTCTATCTATCTATCTATCTATCTATCTATCTATCTATCTATCTATCTATCTATCTGTCTTTATTTCAGTGTGTGTGTGTGTGTGTGTGTGTGTGTACTGCAGCCTCCTCCCTCCCCCCCTCCTGCGCCTCCTTCAGCACCCCAAGCCAGAGGAAATGGGCCGCCCATGAGTCAACCTGGGCCATGACAAGGACTGAGGACCCGCTGGGAAACACGTAGCGGTGTCGGCTGCCATAGGCGTGGGAGCGAGGGACGGGCTGGAATACTTTCAAGAGGAGAGTATCCAGACACCTCGCCTCCTGGTACTGACCTCTCTTTCTTTGTTTTTCTTTTCCCTGAGTAGCGTTTAGCGGGCTTTAGTTTCAGTACTTGTTTCTTCCACCTGAGCTGTCTCCCTTGCTGTAGAAAAATAATAAAGTTTGGGCTTGATTGGGCAGTGTTTTGGGTTAGTTAGGCTTGTTGAGGCTGAACGAAGGCTGGGATGGGATGGGATGGCTTGGGCTTGGCAGGGTAGTGTTTTGGGGCTTGTTAGTTGGGCTTGCTGAGGCTGAACGAGGGCTGGGCTGGTATGGGATGGCTTGGGCTTGGCAGGGTAGTGTTTTGGGGCTTGTTAGTTAGGCTTGTCTGGGCTGGACTTATAAGGCTGGTCATTCCACTAAGATACTTCAATTCATTCACTTCCTTCATTACGTGTTCTTCTAAGTAAAGTTTATACTGCCCCGCTTGGATTTGCCTTTAAGTTAAGTCTGGTCCATCGCGTGGTGGGGCGGGGATGAAATTTTTATACCGAGGATCCTTGGATCTAGTGTTTTACCTTTGCTTCACGGTTTAATTTGGCCAGAATCACAGTTGTAGGAAGCGTCGGTGAAGGGCATGATGTTGGGCTTTTTTTTCTGTGACGCTGTTACACGGAAGCAGTTCTTTTCCGCAATTCTTACAGCAATGGAGACAGCTCACGGGCAACTAAAACAAAAAGCAAAACGAGTTCATAACGAGTGTTTGGAAGAGAGTCTCTCGGGTGGATAGGTGTCTCGATACTTCCCGAGGTTCACGTCGAAGGCAGGAAGAAATACAGACGGAGGAAGTCTGTTTAAGAGTTTGCCAGCGAAAGGAATGAAAGAATGACGATGCTGGTTGGCGTTTCCTGACTTGAAATCTTTGAACTGTTTTATTTTATTTTTTTTAATCGTGCTCTCCAAAACTGGTTAAAGCTTGAACATTTTATTTTTCTTTGGTCTTCATTGGATTCTTCTGTGTTTAAAAGGACTGAGCAGGACCGGCTAACAGTGTCTTCGGCTCCAAGTCTTTCTTCTGAGAGGGGTTTCGATTTCTTGATGCGCTCCCCGAAACTGGTTGATGCTTGAACGACACGTATTTCTATCACCTTCATTGAACTCTGCGGTAGAAACGACTGAGCAGGACCGGCTAACAGTGTCTTCGGCTCCAAGTCTTTCTTCTGAGAGGGGTTTCGATTTCTTGATGCGCTCCCTAAACTGGTTGAAGCTTGAACGACACGTATTTCTATCATCTTCATTGAACTCTGCGGTAGAAACGACTAAGCAGGACCGGCTAACAGTGTCTTCGGCTTCATTTTTTTCTTCTTTTAGGGATTTCGATATTTTGTCCTAATTTGGGTGAAGCGTGAACGAATGATTTTTCTTTGTTCCTCGTTGGACTCTTCTGTGGCAAAAGAGGACTTGGTAAAACTGGCTAAAAAGTGTCTTCGGCTTCAAATCTTTCTGATAAGCGCGGTTTCGATTTTTGTCCTAATCTGGTTGAAGCTTGACTGACTCGTGTGTCTTCGGCCTTCACTTGACTCTTCCGTGCCAAAGAGGACTGGGCAGCTAACCATTTGGGCATGACGGGCTTCTTCTTCGCCTTCGCCCCCAGCACTTTCCTCCTTTGGGCGTCGAGAGATTCTTATATATATGTACTTTCTCAAACTGGTCGAAGCCTGAACGATTTATCCTTCTTCGGTCTTCTTAGGATTCTTTTGTGGCAAGGAAGACCGGGCAAGACTGACTAAAAGCGTCTTCTTTGGGCGTCCTGGGATTTATATATGTGCTTTCTTAAACTGATCGAAGCCTGAATGATCGATCCTTCTCCGGTCTTCCTAGGATTCTTTTGTGGCAAGGAAGGCCGGGCAAGACTGACTGTAAGCGTCTTCGGCTCCACACCACCTCGGCCCTCCAATTAGCCTCCCTTAAAAAGCAGCCCAAGGATAAATATTTGTCAAGAGCCAGTGACTTCCCTCCTGTTTACGTGGTGGTGTTTTTCTTCGCGTGTGTGTGTGTGTTTGATGACTGTTGCGCGCCGGGCCGGTGTAAAAGGTGCGTGTGTGTGTTTGTGTTTGTTGTGTTTGTGCTTGTATGTTACGTGGGAGGAGGAAGAGGCGTTGAGAGGAAAGAGAGAGAGAGAGAGAGAGAGAGAGAGAGAGAGAGAGAGAAAGAGAGAAAGAGAGAGAGAGAGAGAGCACAATTATGAATGGAGAAATAAAACAACATATGAACTAAATTAAAAGGAAAGAAAGAAGAGAGAGGAAGGAAAAAAATGCAAATAGGACAAGACACAGACAAGGTGAGAAGAGGAGGGAGAGAGAGAACGCCCCCCCCCACACACCCCCACACACCACCCACACACTCCCCCTCCCCCACCACACACCTGCACCTCCATAAATCGCTGTGGACAGGTGAGACAGACAAACACGACCGCCCCACAGATCACCTTCACCGTCGCTCACCTTTAGCCGGAGTTACGAGGGGGGCAGAGGCGTCCATCGGGGGCGTAGCGCGTACAAGTGTCTCTGTCAAGAGGAGGAGGGGGAGGAGGAGGATAAGAGGAAGGGAGCATAAGGTAGTCGGGTAATAGGTTAATATAATCATTAGAGTCTTGTTTGGAGGAGGAGGAGGAGAGTGGGGAATGGGGATGGTTGTGTAGGGGGGGGAGGGGGTTGTGTGTGTGTGTGTGTGTGTGTGTGTGTGTGTGTGTGTGTGTCGCTGGTATGCTCTCCTACTCCCTTCCTTCTTCCTCCTTCTCTGCTTCCTCCTCCTCTTCCTCCTCCTCCTCCTCCTCCTCCTCCTCCTCCTCCTCCTCCTCCTCTCTCCACACAATGTCTTCCAAGTGACGTGCATCTGATAAGCATGTGGCCGAGACACAGGCAACGCACACACACACACACACACACACACACACACACACACACACACACACACACACACACACACACACATATGATGGTCGTGTTGATCCTGTTTGTACTGTGTTGTGTGTGTGTGTGTGTGTGTGTGTGTGTGTGTGTGTGTTCGTCCTTGTGTAGCACTGTGGGAGTTGTTTAATTAGTAACAGTAGTGGTAGTAGTAGTAGTAGTAGTAGTAAGAGGAGGAGGAGGAGAAGAAGGAGGAGGGGGAGGATTAATAGTAGTAATAATAGTAGTAGTGGTAGTAGTAGTAGTAGTAGTAGCAGTAGCAGTAGCAGTAGTAGTAGTAGTAGTAGAAGAAAAGGTTGTGGTCGGGTGATAATGGCGCACCCTTCCCTTCTGTCTGGCTACGGTCCATATTCTTAAACGTCCCTGGCTCCCATGACGACTAAGATCCAAGGTTAGAGAAAAGATTAGCCTTATTTTCATGGGTCATTTTCCTATTCAAGACGCGAAGTCGTGTAAAACTGTCACCAGCCTCGCAAAACAGTCCATCGCCTCTTGCAAACTCCTTACGTTCCTATGTTCTTATGTATGTAAAACCCCTTCAACTTGTACCAGGCTTTTCAAACAGGTGAATTGAGGTGGCGATAGGTTTTAGGATATGAATTTACGTCTCGTCGAGGCTGGAAGGGGCGGAGCAGCGGCACTCTGGCTGGGCTCTGTTCGGTGGTCGTTCATTGCGTGTTGAGTGCGCCGCGGGGGTCAGTGTAAGGAGGAAGAGATGAAGGAAAGCTTACGGGAGGCTGAGGTTAAGGCTTGTTGGGGTTTTAGCTGATATGGGTGTTAATGATGCTTTTATTATTATTATTATTATTATTATTATTATTATTATTATTATTATTATTATTATTATTATTATCATTACTATCACTATTTCGGTTTTATTTATTTTAGTTTTTGCTTCATCCATTTCGTTTAGTTATTTCTTTGTTGCATTTTTTATAATTACTTTTCTTTTCCTTTACCGCCATAATTTTCTTTTTTTTCTTCTTTTTCTTCTTCTTCGTTTGTCTTGAGGTTAAATTAGTATACCATTTACAACATACTTTCATCATAAATTCTACCTCGTATTTTCTCTCCTATCTATCATCTCGTTTATCTCTTATTTCCTCTATCATCATATTTTCTTTCCTATCTACTCCTCCGTTATTGCTCCTATATCGCGCTCTTCCACCCCCCTTCTCCTCTTGGCTCGCACCTCGTCCGCGGGCAACAGGTGTGCAAGGGGGCGGAGGGGGGGTCAGGTAGGAGCAGGTTAATGGCCAGGTGCTGCTGTTGTGTCTGGGCCGGCATGTGGGCGTCTCCTTCCTCCGTCGGGGCGACAGGGAGTGAATGAAACTGTCTGTGGTCTCTCTTCCTTCTCGCCCTCGCTGTTATTTTCTTCATCTGCCTCGCCGTCTTTCTCATCCCTATTCTTTCTCTTTCCTTCACTCTTAACGTCGTCCTCTTCCTCTTTACCTCTCATCCTCCTCCTCTTCAAATTCTTCTTGGTCATCATCCTCATCTTCACCATCATCTCATCATGCCTCGCTGTCTTTCTCATCCCTATTCTTTCTCTTTCCTTCACTCTTAACGTCGTCCTCTTCCTCTTTACCTCTCATCCTCCTCCTCTTCAAATTCTTCTTGGTCATCATCCTCATCTTCACCATCATCTCATCATGCTTCGCTGTCTTTCTTGTCCTCATTCTTTCTCTTTTCTTTACTCTTATCGTCTTCTTCCTCTTCCTCTTTACCTCTCATCCTCCTCTTCAACTTCTTCCTCGTCATCGTCTTCATCTTCACCCTATCTTCGTTTTTCCTCGCCTCCTCATTCTCATTTTCTTCCTATAGCTCGCCATGTTCTTCGCCTTCACGCCCTTTCTTTTCTTCCTCTTCTTCTTCTTCTTCTTCTTCTTCTTCTTCTTCTTCAACTAATTCATTGCCAACCTCATTTTTTCCTCTTCCTCTTTACTCTACTCTTTCCTCTTTCCTCCTCGTCGTCTTCATCATTTCCATCCTTTCCCTCTTCCTCTTAAACTAATTCCTCACAGTATATCTTATTTTCACATCCTCTCTTCCTCTTTACTTCCATCCTCTTCTTCAGCTTCTTCCTCACCATCTCCCTCATCTTCACCCTCTTGTTGACCCTCCCATTCACTCACCGTCATCTTCATCATCACCTTCACCTTCTATTCTCCATCCTCTTTCATTCTCGACACGTCCCTTTAACTCGCCCTTCATCCTCTATCCTCCTCTCTCCTCGTCACGTCCCTTTAACTCGCCCTTCATCCTCTATCCTCCTCTCTCCTCGTCACGTCCCTTTAACTCGCCCTTCATCCTCTATCCTCCTCTCTCCTCCTCGCCACATCCCTTTAACTAACCTTCACTCTCTCTCTCTCTCTCTCTCTCTCTCTCTCTCTCTCTCTCTCTCTCTCTCTCTCTCTCTCTCTCTCTCTCTCTCTCTCGCCCACTCCCTCTCTGCCTCATCACTCTCTTCCTTACCCTTGCCTTCGCCCTCTCCAGCCCTCTTCTCCGCCTCCGCCGTCTACGTGGTTAGCTGTGGGGGCGGGCGTGTGCTTGCAGCTGTCCGGAGCCTGTCCTGAACGCTGCTGCTGTTGCTGTTGTTTCTAATGGTGTAGCTGTTGTGGTTCTTGTTGTTGTTGACGCTTTGGCTATTAAACATACTCTGCTTTTGTTGTTATTGTCGTCGTTGTTGTTGTTAGTGGTGGCAGTGGCGGTGGTGTGGCTGGTGATGTTTTGGTTGTGACTTGCTGTTGATGTGGCTGTGATGTTTTGCTGTTCTTGTTGTTCTTTTTACAGATTATCGTTGTTATTCTTGTTGTTAGTGGTGGTGGAGCGGATATGATGTTGCTGTTGCTGTCATCGGCCCGTTGTTTAGGACATAGAAACGTCTACGGACCTTATTCGTCCCTCGCCTTCTAGGGAAACAGGAAATCCTCACCTCGCCTTTCTATGAGGGCTCAGGGTTTTTTTTTTTCCCCCCTCTCCCCTTTTCCGCGGGCTCTTTCTTCCTCTACCCCTTCCCCTCCTCCCCTGCCTCCCTTGCCCTCTCTCCTCCCCTGGCTCTCTCCCTTCCTTCCTCCGCTCCTCCCTCCCTCCCTCCCATTCCTTTCGTTGGTTAAATCCCTCCCACTTCCTTTCCTGCTCCTCCTCGAACTCACGACCTGGGTTTTAAAGGGCAAAAGCGCAGAGAGAGAGAGAGAGAGAGAGAGAGAGAGGAGGCAGTTCAAGGTCAGAGAAAGTGGTCATGTTGTGTCTGAACAGGTTGGGGGTCAAAGAACTGTCAAGGTCAGGGAAAGAACAGTGCATGAGAGGCAGAGACAGACAGTCATGCACCTACGAACACACACACACACACACACACACACACACACACACACACACACACACACACACACACAAACCACACTAATATACGTTCTGAAATATGGAAAACTTAAAGAAGTGAACGATATCCCTGTCAAGAGAGAGAGAGAGAGAGAGAGAGACAGAGAGAAAGTCCATATAGAAAATTTTCCGTCCCTCCTCCTATCCCTTCGACCACCCGCACCTGGGACGTGTTGGTATGTGTGTGTACCTGTAGCGGGCCGGCCGAGGAGCGCCCTGCATCCCATCCATTGCCCCGCGAGCTAATGGCTTCTATACATACAAAAAGACGGCTCGCGGCCCTCCACCACCACGTCCTGCCCTTTCCCCCTATCATCATGTACTTCATTTCCATTACTCTGCGTTATGAGGCTCCCGAGGGCTCACGACGCCTCGCTGGTCCCTCTCCCTCTCCTTCTGCTGCCCTCCCTCCATCGTTGTGTTATGTAATGGTGGACAGTGTTGTGCTGTGGTGAAGAACTGCTAAGCTATGCACTTCTTTCCTTGCCTGTTGTGTTGCGTTCAGTGTTCCCTTGTGTTGCTGTGTTCTCCTGGCGATGACAACAGGAACCTTAACATTCTTCATTGCCTGTTGTGTTGTGTTGCATGCTTGTGTTGTTGTGTTCTGGCGATGACAACAGGAACTTCAACATTCTTCATTGCCTGTTGTGTTGCGTTCAGTGTTTGTGTTGCTGTGTTCTCCCGGCGATGACAACAGGAACTTCAACATTCTTCATTATCCGTTGTGTTGTGTTCCGCGTTTGTGTTGCTGTGTTCTGGCGATGACAACAGGAACTTCAACATTCTTCATTGCCTGTTGTGTTGCGTTCAGTGTTTGTGTTGCTGTGTTCTCCTGGCGATGACAACAGGAACTTCAACATTCTTCATTGCCTGTTGTGTTGCGTTCCGTGTTTGTGTTGCTGTGTTCTCCTGGCGATGACAACAGGAACTTCAACATTCTTCATTGCCTGTTGTGTTGTGTTGCATGCTTGTGTTGTTGTGTTCTGGCGATGACAACAGGAACTTCAACATTCTTCATTGCCTGTTGTGTTGTGTTCCGTGTTTGTGTTGCTGCGTTCTCCTGGCGATGACAACAGGAACTTCAACATTCTTCATTGCCTGTTGTGTTGCGTTCCGTGTTTGTGTTGCTGCGTTCTCCTGGCGATGACAACAGGAACTTCAACATTCTTCATTGCCTGTTGTGTTGTGTTCAGTGTTTGTGTTGCTGTGTTCTCCTGGCGATGACAACAGGAACTTCAACATTCTTCATTGCCTGTTGTGTTGCGTTCAGTGTTTGTGTTGCTGCGTTCTCCTGGCGATGACAACAGGAACTTCAACATTCTTCATTATCCGTTGTGTTGTGTTCCGCGTTTGTGTTGCTGTGTTCTGTTAGTGGCGATAGCAACACAAATGTCAACTTTCTTCATTACCGTTCAACCATGTGTGAGTGTGTTGCGTTCTCTTGGTGGTGAGGGTAAAACAAGTCTCCTCCAAGCTATGCACTATGGATGAGCTCAATGCCAAAACAAATTCCATGTTGTATTTCGTATTCAATGTGACAATAAAGTTATCTTATCGTATCTTATCTTATCTTGTGTTGCTGAGTTTTGCGTTTTTGTGTGTTCGTTCTGGTAGTGAGGGCAACATAGACCTTAAAACAAAGCCATGCGCCCTTCCCTTCCCTTCCTCGCCCCTTACTTTCAAACGCCCCGCTCCTCCTTCCCTTCCCCTTCCTTACCATTCATTATATTGCTACGTTGCTGTGCCTTCTCTTGCTCCTGTTGATGACGATGATATCCGCACCAGCTGTACTTTCACTCAGAAGGGACTCGGTACTTTCCCTCTTAACCCACGTCAGTACCTCTTAACTAACCTCTGTACTGCCTCCCCTTCTTCCTCTCGCACCTTGCCTTCTCCTTGCCATCTACTTTGTGTTGCTTTGTCTCTTACTACCACTGATGATGATGACGATGACTACACCAGGCCATCGCTACTTTCCCTCTTAATCCACGTCATTTCTTCTTCTAACTGAGCTCTGTATACTTCCTTCCCTTCCTTCCTTCCTTCTTACCCCTTGCGCTGTATTGCTCTGTTTCTTCGTCTTCTGTTGATGACGATGACTACACAAGGCCATCGCTACTTTCCCTCTTAATCCACGTCATTTCTTCTTCTAACTGAGCTCTGTATATTTCCTTCCCTTCCTTCCTTCCTTCTTACCCCTTGCGCTGTATTGCTCTGTTTCTTCGTCTTCTGTTGATGACGATGACTACCTAAAGGCCATCGCTACTTTCCCTCTTAATCCACGTCATTTCTTCTTCTAACTGAGCTCTGTGTATTTCCTTCCCTTCCCTCCTTCCTTCTTACCCCTTGCGCTGTATTGCTCTGTTTCTTCGTCTTGTTTTTTCTCCTGCTGATGATAACGATAACTACCAGCTTTACTTTCACTCAGGAGGGCATCAGTACTTTCCCTCCTCACCCACGTCAATAATTCTTCCCTGCAGCGGGTGTGAGCGACGAGGCAGCCCGGCACGCAGCCCTGAGTCCCGGCGGCCCGCAGCGACGCCCCCGCCAGCGGCACGCCCACCGCCGAGGTAAGGCAAGGGAACTATCCTCTCGATATTTATTGTTTTGTTAAGATTCCCCCGCCAGGCAGAGAGCGGCGGGGGCGCGGACCCACGCCCTCTCAGGAATGAAGGAAGGAAAGGGAAGGGAGAAAGTGGGAGAGAAGGAAAGGGATAAATAGGGAGGAAGAAAAGAAGGATGGAAAGGATAATAAAGGAAAAAAGAGGAACAGAGAAAGTAAGGAACGGAGCAAGAAGAGGAGAAATAAGAAAGGGGACAAAATGAGAGAGAAGGAAAGAAGGAAGGAGGGAAGAAGGTTGAATAGAATGATAGGAGAAAAGGCAGAAACGAAGGTAGTAAAGAAAGAAGAGGAGAAATAAGGGAAGAAGGGAAGGGGGAGAAAATGAAAGGCATAAGAGGGAAGGAAGGGAAGGAGATGAGAAAGTAAAGGATAACAGGAAGGAAGTAAGGAAAGGAGGAAGAGAGAGAGAACGGGAGGGGTTAAGGAAGGGGAGAAGAATGAAAGAATGAACGTAAAAAAGAAGATATTAAATGAAAGAGAAGGCGAGGGATAAGACGATAAGGGAAGGAGAGGAAAGGAAATGCATTGACGGTTCGAGGAAGAGAGGAAGGAAAGCGACAAGAAAAAGATGAGAGGAGGAAGAGGAGAAAGGAGGGAAGAAGAGGAAGGAATGAAAAGATAAGGAGAGGAAGGAAGGGAGGAGGAGACAGGGGATAAGGGAAGTAAGGAAGGAAGGGAGGGAGATAAGAGAAGATGGCGCCACTATAAACACTTGCCTGCGCCATGACGGGGTGGGGCCGAATACCATCCAGGCCCCACAAGCAAGTCTACCGGCGCTGTAGGCGTAGACGCAAAAAAAAAAAAAAAAAAAAAAAAAGTAGGCTGAGAAAAAAAATAAGAGACAAATAAAGAAGAGAGGTAAGAAGTGAAGGATAAAGCAAGGAACAGAGGAATGAAGGAAGGGAAGAAGGGATAAGGGAAGGAGAAGGCAAGTCCCCCAAAGAAGGAAGGGGAGAGGGAATAAGGAAGGGAAGGGTACACACAACACTTAGTGACCTCGTGACCTCGCTCTCTGACCTCCTCCTCTGCAACATTAACAAGCGTGGGGCGAGGGCCGTGCACAGCGCCGCGCCGAGTATAGCCCGAAGCCTCGTTCTGGGTGGTTCGTGCCGGGTTTCGGGGCTTCACTCTGGCGGGGCAGGTAGCGGGGCGGGGCGGGGCGGCGGGGCAACCTTCCATTAAGTCTCGTAAAGTGTGGCGAGACAAAGGACTCATCGAGGGACTGAACGGAGAGGGAAAGGAGGCACCCTCAGACCCAGCCCCGCCCCGCCCCGTCACCAGCCCCTTCCCCTTTCGGCCGGCTCTTTTCTACGCCGCCAAGCCTCATCCCGCCCCGTCCAGCCTCAGCCCCAAAACAGCCCCGCTCCGCCCCATACTCGGCCCTATCCCTATCCAACCACGCCCCTTTCCTACCTGCATGTCCTATTCTATCCTGCCCCGCCCCTCCCTGCCCCGAAACAACCCCGTCCCCCCTTCCCCAGTACTCTAGCCTGCCCCCCCCCCCACCTCCCCCCCTCCTCTCAGTGTCTCCATGTCCTTTTGTTCCCTGCCCCGCCCCTGTCCAGCCTAGTTTTCTCTTCCCCTTCAATGCCCTTCTGTGTCTTTTCTTCCCTATTCCTTCCTGCTTTCTCTCTATTCCTCTCTTTTCTCTTTTTCCTCTCTCCTCTTCGTCTGTTCTCTCTTCTCTTTCTCTCTTCCTCTTCTTTCATTGTCCTCTTCTTCTCCCGCCTTCCCCAACTTATCCCCGCTTTCTCTCCCTGCCCCAGCCTCTCCCCATTTCCTGCGTTCCCCTTCAACCTTTCCCCCTGCTTTCTCCAACCTTCCCCCTTCCTAACACTTCCTTCCCCTACTCTTCCTGCCTTCCTCAACCCTTCCCCGCCTTCCCCAATCTTTCCCCGCCTTCCCCTACTCTTCCCCGCCTCTCTCAACGCTTCCCCGCCTCTCCCACCTTCCCCCAGCCTTCCCCAACCTTTCCCCGCCTTCCCCAACCTTTCCCCGCATTCCCCTACTCTTCCCCGCTTTCCCCAACCTTTCCCCGCCTTCTCCAACCTTTCCCCAGCCTTCCCCAACCTTTCCCCTTTCCCTACTCTTCCCTGCCTCTCTCAACGCTTCCCTGCCTTCCCTACTCTTCCCTGCCTTCCCCTACTCTTCCCCGCCTTTCCCTACTCTTCCCTGCCTTCCCCAACCTTTCCCCGCCCTCCCCTACTCTTCCCCGCCTCTCAACGCTTCCCCTCCTTCCCCGCCTTTCTCTGCCCTCCCCCTTCTTCCTCAACCCTCCCCCGCCTTCCCCTCTGCCCTCCCCCTTCCCCAACCCGTTCCCACCTTTCCCAATCCTTCCCTTCCTCCCCAACCTTCCCTTCTACAATCCTTCCCTGCTTTCCCCTAACTATTCCTTGCCCCCTTCCTGCCACCCCTCTTCCTGCCCCCCCTCTCCAACCCTTCCCTCCCCTGTCATGCCAACCCCCACCCCCACCCCCACCCTCCGTCTCCACCGTGGCACCTCCCAACAGAGCCCCGCCTTCACCCCATCCCCGCCCTGCCCATATAGCACCTCTGCCCCGCCCCGCCCCCGCCCCACTCACACCTGCACGCCCCGCCCCGCCCCAGTGCAGCCCCCACCCTCTCCAAAATAGTGCCAATTTGTGTGTGTGTGTGTGTGTGTGTGTGTGTGTGTGTGTGTGTGTGTGTGTGTCGCGAAATGGCTCCGCCCTCCCCACTCCTCAACATGGCGTAGTCGTGGCCCCGCCCCGCCCCGCCCCATCCGACCCCACCCCAAAGAGTTCATTCATGTTTTCCAGTGAATGCGAGCGGTGATTTTTTTTTTTTCTTGCCTGGTATTGATTTTTAAAGGGACAAAAGGAGAGGTGCAAGAAGAAGAAGAAGAGTAGGAAGAAGAAATGGAAAAGGAAGGAGAAGAGGAGGAGGAGGAGGAGGAGGAGGAGGAATATAAGAATAAAACCTTGTTGGAGGAAATGAAAGAAGGAAAAAGTGGAGAAGGAGAAAAGGGAGGAGGAAAAGCTACATTAGAGAAAACGAGATAGCAAACGGAGAATAAAGAAAACATGGAGGAGGAGGAGGAAAAGAATAAGGGTGTTGGAGGAAAAGGAGAGAAATAAAGATAAAGAAGGAGAATAACAAGAAGAAAGAGGAAAAGGAGGTGAGATATGAGAGATAAGGGAGATAGAGACACAGAAAGGAGAGGGAAAACAATGAGAAAGAGAAAGTATTGGAAGAAGGGAAGTTTAATATAGAGAATAAGGAGGAGAAGGAGGAATACATAGGAATACACAGAAGAACAAGGAGCAGCTCTTAGAGGAAGGGAAGCAGAAGGTTGTGGAAGAAGGAAAGTAAAAAAAAACAGCAAAACGTGAAAAAGAAAACAAGAAGAGAGAGGAGAAGATGTTTGAGAAAGGGAAGGACAGGTGAAGGAAGAAGAAGGGAAGCAGAAGGTTGTGGAAGAAGGAAAGTAAAAAAAAAGTTAAAACGTGAAAAAGAAAACAAGAAGAGAGAGGAGAAGATGTTTGAGAAAGGGAAGGACAGGTGAAGGAAGAAGGGAAGAGCAGGAGGAGGAGGAGGAGGAGGAGGAAGAAGAGGACAGGTGATTGTTCTATAAAGAGCGCGTCTTCCGTCTACGGGGGAAATGGATGCTTGTAAACAGGCAGCGTGGGCGGAACCCGATGATTTCTGTCCTTTGTTGCATGTAAATTAGTGTGTGTGTGTGTGTGTGTGTGTGTGTGTGTGTGTGTGTGTGTGTGTGTGTGTGATAAAAATTCAAGCATATATTTACATCGACGTTCAGACCACACAGACCCAATGTTCATGACTATAGCTAGATGGTCTGTCATTCAACCTCCAGTCCAGTCCAGTAATAGGCGTGGGATCGCCTTTGTGTCGGCTCCCACTTATGGTCCTTATTCTGATTTCTTGATTGGCGTTGTTGTGTCTTTTAGTGTCGTATTGCAAGACATTTCGCAGCCCAAGAACACATATTTGACAAGGCTTTCGTAGGAGTTTTGGGCATTTCCAGAAGTAGTTTCATGACCCTGGTGGTAGTCTGTCCCTTCTTCTGTACCATGAACCTAAGGAAACACATATTTAACAAGGCTTTCGTAGGAGTTTTGGGCATTTCCAGAAGTAGTTTTATGACCCTGGTGGTAGTCTGACCCTTCTTCTGTACCATGAACCTAAGGAAACACATATTTGACAAGGCTTTCGTAGGAGTTTTGGGCATTTCCAGAAGTAGTTTCATGACCCTGGTGGTAGTCTGACCCTTCTTCTGTACCATGAACCTAAGGAAACACATATTTGATAAGGCTTTCGTAGGAGTTTTGGGGCATTTCCAGAAGTAGTTTCATGACCCTGGTGGTAGTCTGACCCTTCTTCTGTACCATGAACCTAAGGAAACACATATTTGACAAGGCTTTCGTAGGAGTTTTGGGCATTTCCAGAAGTAGTTTCATGACCCTGGTGGTAGTCTGACCCTTCTTCTGTACCATGAACCTAAGGAAACACATATTTGACAAGGCTTTCGTAGGAGTATTGGGCATTTCCAGAAGTAGTTTCATGGCCCTGGTGGTAGTCTGACCCTTCTACTGTACCATGAACCTAAGGAAACACATATTTGACAAGGCTTTCGTAGGAGTTTTGGGCATTTCCAGAAGTAGTTTCATGACCCTGGTGGTAGTCTGACCCTTCTACTGTACCGTGAACCTAAGGAAACACATATTTGACAAGGCTTTCGTAGGAGTTTTGGGCATTTCCAGAAGTAGTTTTATGACCCTGGTGGTAGTCTGACCCTTCTTCTGTACCATGAACCTAAGGAAACACATATTTGACAAGGCTTGTTTGGGCATTTCCAGAAGTAGTTTCATGACCCTGGTGGTAGTCTGACCCTTCTTCTGTACCATGAACCTAAGGAAACACATATTTGATAAGGCTTTCGTAGGAGTTTTGGGGCATTTCCAGAAGTAGTTTCATGACCCTGGTGGTAGTCTGACCCTTCTTCTGTACCATGAACCTAAGGAAACACATATTTGACAAGGCTTTCGTAGGAGTTTTGGGCATTTCCAGAAGTAGTTTCATGACCCTGGTGGTAGTCTGACCCTTCTACTGTACCATGAACCTAAGGAAACACATATTTGACAAGGCTTTCGTAGGAGTTTTGGGGCATTTCCAGAAGTAGTTTCATGACCCTGGTGGTAGTCTGACCCTTCTACTGTACCGTGAACCTAAAGAAACACTCACTAAAACCCGATTGACCTCCTCTTTGGCCTTTAGAAGTAGCTGGTGTGAGAAGCGAAAGCGTCATAATACCGACCTTAATCTTGGTGAATTTTCCTGTTTTCTTCTGCTTCAGATTTTTGTGATATCATTTTTTCTATCTTCAATTTCTTCCAATGTTAATGGTTGGAACACTAATATATTGGCGAAACTACGTCCATAGACCACTAGTACGTAACGTTGCATTTCTTCCTTAGCGAATAACGAAGTGGAGGAAGTTGTGATTTATTTTAAGTGAATCTTTTGACCCCTCTTTCGACCACCTCCTTGGATTCTTTTTAGGAGCAGCGAGTAGCGGGCTTTTTTTTTTATTATTGTTTCCTTTTTTTGTGCCCTTGAGCTGCCTCCTTTGTTGTAAAAAAAAGAATCGGTCGTGTTGCTCTGAACGACTGGAGCTACCCATAACAAATACAACAGGTGGAGTGAGGTGGTAGAAAGAGGTGGATGGGGGAAGGAAAGCTGAGTGGAAGGTGGAAGGCAGGGGAGGAGGAGGAGAAAAGGAGAGCGACACGGGAGGCGAGAGTTATTTATTTATTTTAATTTTTTTTTTACAGAAAGGAGACAGTTCAAGGGCGTGAGAAAAAAGACAACAATAATAAAAACAGCCCGCTAATTACTGCTCATGAAGAGAGTACAGAGGAGTGGCCAAAAAGAGAGGTCATTTTTTTTTTTTTTTTTTTTTTTTGAGTGTAAAGAAAAATGGTGATATGAATGTTGACAGTTGACCTTATCGCCGTTATTCCTTATTCGCGATGCGTCACTGACCTTAACAATTTGGAGTTTTCCGCATTTATCAACCCTTTAAGTATTTTCAAACATTGGAGGAGGAGGAAGAGGAAGGAGAAGAAGAAGAAGAAGAAGAAGATGATGAATAGAAAGAAGAAGAAGAGAAAAAAGAAGAAAAGGAAGAAGAAGAAGAATAGGAAGAAGAAGAATAGGAAGAAGAAGAAGAAGAAGAAGAAGAAGGAGAAGAAGAAGAAAAAGTAGAAGAAGAAGAAAAAGAAGAAAAGGAAGAAGAAGAAGAATAGGAAGAAGAAGACGAAGAAGAAGAAGAAGAATAGGAAGAAGAAGAGGAAGAAGAAGAAGAAGAAGAAGAAGAAGAAGACGAAGAAGAAGAAGAAGAAGGCAAGGAGGAAGTAGGAAAACCCGAGGAGACATAAAAGTGATAACGAGGAGGAAGTTTTTGAGAAGAAGGAAAAAAAAGAGAAAACAATGTGATAGGGTCATTGTCTCTCTCTCTCTCTCTCTCTCTCTCTCTCTCTCTCTCTCTCTCTCTCTCTCTCTCTCTCTCTCTCTGTGTGTGTGTGTGTGTGTGTGTGTGTGTGTGTGTGTGTGCGTGTGTGTGTTATCGTTCCTGCCCCACGCCCTTTATTTTATCTCGTTTCCTTTCCTTTTTCTTCTTGTTTGTTGTTTTTTCCTGGTTGGTTTTCCTTATACATATTTTTTTCCCACTCTTTTAGAAGTTGTATAATATTCTCTTAATGAACTCTCTCTCTCTCTCTCTCTCTCTCTCTCTCTCTCTCTCTCTCTCTCTCTCTCTCTCTCTCTCTCTCTCTCTCTCTCTCTCTCTCTCTCTCCTATTTTGTTTGTATCTCTAACTAATTTATTTCCTCACTAAATAAATTTCTACGCGATTATATTTTTTTATCTCTCATTCGTCGATAAAAAGAATAAAAATAAAAATAAAACAGTTGACCCTTTCCGAATTTCCGATAGTTTTGTTTTCTTATAATTTTCTTTCACTAACAAATTTCTTTCTTTCTCTCCCTTTCAATTATCTTTCTCTTAGAAGTTGAAAAAAGCGGAAAAGGGTGAGATAGAGAAAGCAGAGATAATAAGGGGAGGGAGGAAGGAAGAGGAGACGGAGAAACTGAAGGAGAAGATGGGAGAAGAAAAAAAAGAGAAGAAGAAGAAGGATGAAGAAGAGGAGGAGGAGGAGGAGGAAGTAGAAGAAAAAAAGGAGGAGGAGATGGATGAAGAGGAGGAGGAGGAGGAGAAAGTATATGAAGAAAAAGTGTTTATCATAAGGAAGACGAAAACAAAGCGAGGAGGAAGAGGAGGAGGAGGAGGAGGAAGGAGGAGAAAGAAGGAAAGAAAATGCCGAGATAAAAGGGGAATTTAATTGTATTGCCGAGTGGAAAGATTCTTATCTACGAAAATGAGAGGCTTGGCATGTTGAGAGAGAGAGAGAGAGAGACTCGTATATGACTGTGTAGGAAATGAGCGAGAGTAAATAAAAATAAAAAATAAAAAAAATGTTGGGGAAAATTCTTGTTAATGAAGTGGAAACATAACAAGGAAACGTGAGGGAGGAAAACAACACGCATGAGGGATAGAGAAGGAGGAGGAGGAGGAGGAGGAAACACGGAAATGCAGGCAACAGAAAGCATATTGGCTCATTACGAGGTTGCCTGCTTTGGTGAATTAATCTGCTCGACAGCCACTTGGGGCTTGAGGAGCAGATGAAAGCACCTCGATATTACGTTTACTCCCGACGCAACGAAATGACGGTCGATTCGATATTTGAAGGAGTTGATGGTATTCGCATTTACTACTTCTGAGGGAAGATTGTTCCAGTGGCGGATGACTCGGTTTGAAAAGAAACTCCTTCCGATGTCTGTGTTGCATCGTGTGGGGAAGATAAAGAGGAGGAGGAAGGAGGAAAGGGTTGTCAGGAAGGGGAAGAAGGGGAGAGGGGGATTAGTGAGCAGAGGGAGAGAATAAGCAAAGAAGTGAAGGGAAGGAAGGATATAGATAAAGAAGGAAGAAAGGGAGAGAGGAAGAGGGTGTTGTTCAGGAGGTGGAGAAGGAGGAAGAGGGTGTTGTTCAGGAGGATGGAGGTGGAGGGTGTTGTCGAGGGCGCCGTGTACCGCCCGCCGATGGGGTGATAGCGTCGCCGTAAAGCCTCCAGCCGCTGAGGTGTCGGGCGATGCGGCGGCGATACCCGTCATAAGAAAAGGTGCGCGCGTCAGGCTGAGTCAATAAGCAGGGGGGGGGAGGGGGGGAGAGAGAGAGAGAAGAAGAGGGGAAGGGAGATGGGGATGGGAGAGGGAGAGAGGGGGAATGAGAATGGGAAGGGAGAGAGAGAAGAAGAGGGGAAGGGATGGAGACGAGGAGAAGGAGGAGGAGAAGGAGAACAAGGAGATCTAAAATTAACGAGGAGTGAGAAGGTATCGATTTAAAGGAGAAATTGAAGAAGAAGAGGAGAGGTAAAGAGAACGAGGAGGAGGAGAAGGAGGAGGAGGAGAAGGAGAAGGAGCATGATAATATTAACAAGGAATAAAAGATATCGATGTAAAAGAAGAAATTGAAGAAATGGAGAAGTAAGGAGGAGGAGGAAGAGTGAAGGAGGAGGATAATGTTAACAAGAAGTAAGAAGATATTGATGTAAAAGAAGAAATTGAGGAATAGGAGAAGTAAAAAGGAGGAGGAGGAGGAGGAGCAGGCAAGACTTGAAGTTAAGGGCGGAGCGTGCCGAGTCTGGAAGGCGCGCCCGTGGGTGGTGTGGGCGGGGGCGGGCGGGGGTGGGCGTCAGGAGTGACCATCCGGGTCACGGCCCCAGCAGGATACGCTCATGCTGCTCAGGGCCGGTGCTGGGGGGGGAGGGGGGAAGGGGTAGAGGATGGAGAGGAAGGGGAGAAGCAGGCAAGTGAAGGGAAGGAAGGGGAGAGACAAAGCAGGGAGGAAGGGAGAGGGGAGATAAAGAGGAGGAGGAAGGAGGAAAGGGTTGTCAGGAAGGGGAAGAAGGGGAGAGGGGGATTAGTGGGCAGAGGGAGAGAAGAAGCAAAGAAGAGAAGGGAAGGAAGGAGAAAGACAAAACAGGAAAGCAGGGAGAATAGGAGAGAAAGAGGCAGAAAAGGGAGAAAAAAACTGTTTGGGGAGGAGGAGGAGGAGGAGGAGGAGGAGGAGGAGGTGCACTAAACTGAGAGAGAAAAAGTGTGTGTGGGGGGGGGAGGGGGGAGATAAAGAGGCGAAGAAGGGAGGAAAGAAGAAAAGGGAGAAAAAAAAATGTGGGGAGAGGGGGGATGCGGAAAGGGAGGAGGGAGGGAGGCAGAGGGGGAAGTGAAGGGAGGATAAGGAAGAAGAAGACAGGAAGAGAGAGCGAGATAAAGAGACAGAGGATGGAGAAAAGAAGAAAAAGGGGGAGAGAGAGAAGGGAAGAAGGAGGAAGAGAGGAAGGGGAGCTGAAAAGAAGAAGAAGGGAAGAAGGGACAAAGAGGAATGAAGACAAGAGTTAGCAAAGAAGAAGGGAAGAAGAAAGGAAAGATGAGAGATATATAGAAAGAAGAAGAAGAAGAGAAGAAAGGTGGAATGAGATGAGAATGAGTAAAGAAGTGGAAGAGGATGAAGGTGACAAGCTGAGTGAGAGAGATAACGAAGGGGAGATAAAGGGGAGAAGGGGAGATGAGGAGGAAAAGCCGGGAATGGGAGATAAGCGATGGAAGACGAATGGGGAGAGAAAGAAAAAAGGGGAGATGATTGAAAGAGTAAAGAAGATAAAAGAAGGGAAGAAGAGGGACAAAAAAGGAGAAAGAAAGACGAAAAGAAAATGGGAAGGAGGAGAATAGAAAAATAGAAAGTAATACGGATTAATAGAAGCAACGAAGGGAAGGGAAGGGAGGGAGGAAGAGGCGAAGGAAGGAAGGAAAACAAAGGAAAAGAAAAAAAGAAAACAGGAAAAGGAAAACAAAATAAGAGATGAAGACAGGCCGGGCCACGAAAGGGAAGGAAAGAAAGAAAGAAATGAAGAGGCGAAGGAAAGAAGGAAAACAAAGAAGAAAACTAAAAGACGAAATGAAAATGGGAAGGAAAACGATGGAAAAAATTTAAAATGCAGCGAAATAAGAGAAAGAGGGAAAGGAAGGAAGGGAAGAGAGGAAGAAGCGAAGGAAGGAAGGAAGGGGAGAAGGGAGGATGGAGTGGGGAAGGTGATAGACTCGATGAATGAAAGAGGGGGGAAAAAATGATGTAGGATGATGAAGCTGGTTGGACGAAGATGCCGAAGGGGTTATGCGGAGGAAGGGAGGAAGAAGGAGAAGAAAAGGGAGTTTAAGGGAGGGAGAGGGCTGAGTTATGCAAAGGTATGGAGGAAGGGAGGTAAGGAGGGGGAGAAAAAAGGGAGTTAGAGAGTTGAGCGAAGGAAGGAAGGATGATAAGAAGAAGGAGGAAGAAAAAGAAAAGGGAGTTAAAGGGAGGGAGGAAGGGAGGTAAGGAGGGGAGGAAGAATGAGAATGAGAGGGTTGAGCGAAGGAAGGAAGGGAGATAAGGAGGAGGAGAAGAAGGAAGAAGAAAAGGAATTAAAGGGAGGGAGTCGTGTGAAGGAAGGAAGGAAGATGAAGAAGAGGAAGAGGAAGGAAGGGCTGAGTTATGTGAAGAAATGGAGGAAAGAAGAAAGGAAAGATAAGGAGGAGGAAGAAGAAGAAGAAGAAGAAGAGGAAGAAGAAGAAGAAGAAGAAGAAGAAGAGAGGGAGTTAAGGAAGTGAGATGTTCGTTTGAAGGAGAAGACGAAGAAGAAGGAGAAGAAAAAGAAGAAGAAAAGGAGTAAAAAGGAGAGAGAGAGAGACAAAGAAAAAAAAGGATATTAGTACATACCGTCGACTTGTACAACGAATTCATGTCTTTCGCCAATCACCATAAAATAAGGTAAAAAATGGAATGGAATTTAATGTTTTTCTTTTTTGTTACAATTTGCAACTCTCTCTCTCTCTCTCTCTCTCTCTCTCTCTCTCTCTCTCTTCCTCTCTCCCTTCAAACAACAACGGGTCACCTTCACCAACTTCTCTTCTCGTATAACTCCTCCCATATACTCCCTTCTCTTCTCCCTTATGATCCCCTCCCTTCCTCCTCCTCCTCTCCCTTACCTCCCTCCCCTGCTTTCTTTCTCCCCTACGTGTCCTCCAGCAGACCAGCTCCTTCCTGTCATCTCCTCCCTTCCTTCCTTGCCCCATTCTCAAGACGTTCGAGACTTACATATCCACTTTCAATAAGGCTTTCGTAGATGTCCTGTTAGTATTTCCATGGGTGTAGTGTAAGGAGTCCAGTGAGGGTTTAACAAGGTTCCTGCTCCGTGGATATCAAAAACACTCTTGAGAATCCAACTAAACTTCTTCGTGGCTTTTGGAATCGTTGTTGTGAGAGGCGATGGCGTTTGAGGATGCTGGGTCTTGTCTCAGTAACGCTCACTTTCCCTCCTGCCATCGCCCACTCCTCGCACCCTCTCTCTCTCTCTTCGCCGCCCTTCCCTTCATCCCTACACACATACTCACCTTAATGCCTTTCCCTCCACCTCCTCCCTTCCCTTCACTTCTCCTTCACCCACTCACTCACTACTTTGCGTCCACTTCATGTCCCTTCAAACCCACCTAAACTGTCCTCCCTTTCCCTTCTCCTCCTCTTCCTCTTCCTCCTCCTCCTCCGCTTCTTCACCCCTTTCGCTTCCTTCTCACTCCATCACAGCTCTCCATAACGATCCCTCACACTCCCTCGCTTGCCATTTATTACTCTCCCTATCTCCCTCCCTCCCTCTCCCTGGCGCTCCCCGCAGGTAAATATTAGCTTTCACTGCCTCCCCGTCGCTGCCTCCCTCCTGTTAGCTGGTAATTGATTTAAATATTCCACGACTCCTCTGTCTTCTTCTTTATCCCTCTTCCTTTCCGTCTTTTTATTGCTGGCCGGCACGAGAGGTTGATTTAGGGACGGCGCGGGGTGTTGCTGACTCTTCCTCACACGCGTTTTTCTTTTTTTCCTTTATTTGTTGTTGTTTTCTTTATCTTGATGTGGTTGTCTGGTCTCTTTTCCCGTGTTTGTTGTTCTGTTCATCCGGGTCTTTCCTTTTTTTTCTCTCTCGTTCTCTCTTCCAGGTGTTGAGTTTTTGTTGCTGTTGTTGTTGTTGTCGTCTGTTGTGTTTCCTCATTCTCCTCCTCCTCGTCGTTGTCGTCGCCCTCTTCCTCCATGATATTGTTGTCATTCTCCTTTTCCTTTTCTTTCTTCTTCCTTCTCCTCGTGCTCCTCTTCCTCTTTCTCTTCTTCCTTCTCTTTCTATTATCACTGCTACTTCTCAGACTACTATTACTCCCTGTGTGTGCGTGTGTGTGTGTGTGTGTGTGTGTGTGTGTGTGTGTGTGTGTGTGTGTGTGTGTGTGTGTGTGTGTGCTTCCCGGAGGCTGGTGGGACAGAGGGACTCGGCCAGGCGCTGAGTTGCTTCCTCGGCCATGATCTGCATTCCTCAGGTCCTTCCTAACCCATCCCGTCCCGTCCCCGCCCCGCCCCGTCATGCCCCGCCCCGCCCCGCCCCGCCCATTCAGCATCACCTTATGGTCGCCTCACCTGGCGTCTCGGGGCTTGGCTGAGTGCCCTCGAATTGTTTTTTTTTCCCTCTTGTTTCGTCTATGCTGCACTACGCCCCACTTCCTGCCGGGGCGTTTGTCTCCCCGTCTCCTCCCGCCAGTGCCGCAGCGACGCGGACCCAGCTGCTGGCGGCGCTGCACCAGCTGGCTCGGTGGTCAGCCGGGGCCAGCCAGGGCTAGCCAGGCAGACTGTAATTATGTAAATCCTATCCTTTGGGGTCGGGCCGCCGTAACGAGGCCCGCCGCCGCCCTTCCCTTGTGCATTTACATTTCGTTGCAAAAAAGCCATAAAACAGGTCAGGGGGAGAGACGAGGGCATCGCCGGTGTCATCGCTCCTGCCAAGGCCGCCTCGCCCCCGCTCCTCAACGCCCCCCGCCCCCCAAACTCCATCCTCCCACTCCGCCCACACTCCGCCGCACCGCCGCCCACTCCCGGCCTCTCGCTCTCCTCCCCGCCTAATTGACGATGACTAATCAATATAATTTGATCGCTTTATGATATAAGAATGGCCGATCAGTATTCCGGCGTATCAATATTCATGCCCCGCCCCGCCTCCGCCCCGCCCGCTGCGTGTCGCTCCAGGATGCGCACAACCTAAACTCATTTCGGCGGCGAGGGGCCGAGTTTGCGCATCTCGTAGCTCATTTGTTATGCGGGTCACGTGACCTCCCGAGGTGGCGGCGTGTGGGAACAAAGTCTGGTATTTTGATACCTCTCGCCCGCCGCCATTCATCCGCCTTTCGTATAGTTTCGGCCGCTGGGTCCGCCGGCCGCCGCGCGCCGCCGGGCCGCTGCAGCGCTGAGCGATGCAGCGGCGCGGCGAGTGAAGGCCAGCGGAGCGCGCCGCGCGCCTCGGCTGCCTGGCGTGTCTGGCCGCCGCTCCGTGGCCCGGGGCGCTGCGCGGCCATTTAAACCAAGACCCTCCCGTATTGCCGCCCCCTGCACCCCCTCCCCCCCTCATGGCCCCTTCATTTTACTTATCCCTTTGCCATTCCTCCATTCCAATACTTTCGCAATGTCATGCTCTCTCTCTCTCTCTCTCTCTCTCTCTCTCTCTCTCTCTCTCTCTCTCTCTCTCTCTCTCTCTCTCTCTCTCTCGTATAGCGCCTAGTAAACTGCTCCGTTTATCCTTGATCTGGCTCAGGTTTCATGTTCTCATCTTCTCTATAAAATTCAATCTACTTTTTACCTTTCCTTAAATGCAGCCACTGACTCCCTCCCCTCCTCTCACTCTCACTCTCTCTTGCTGGATGCTCTCCCCTCCCTTCCCTTCATCCTCAATATAGTCTGCTCTCTCTCTCTCTCTCTCTCTCTCTCTCTCTCTGACCACTCCATCTAGATAAAGTAGAAGGCAGCCATCACCGTCTCAGCCTCCTCCTTCTCCTCCTTCTTCTCCTCCTCCATCTCCTCCTCCTCCTCCTCCTCCTCCTCCTCCTCCACCTCCAGTCACACACTTAGTGGCCACAGAAAAAAATGAAAGGTGGCAAGAGCGAGGGGGAGGGGAAGAGGTGAGGGGGAGGGGAGCTGACCACCGGGTTGGGCCCAAAGGTAAGGTAGACTTAATTAACAGTCCGGTAAGTTATCCGCGCAGGTATTTATAGGAGTGCAATTAGGCGTTAGACTTTGATGTCGGCGTTACCAATTGATTGTGTTCATACACGTGCAAACAACCCCGAGCCATGCACACACACACACACACACACACACACACACACACACACACACACACGGCTGGAGGTACCTGTTATGTTAGCACGTATATCAACACACACACACACACACACACACACACACACACACACACAGGCACACTTTTTTTGCCTCATTTTGTCTATCATTCCCATACCTAAATTACGCGAGAGAGAGAGAGAGAGAGAGAGAGAGAGAGTAAAGCAACGAGAAGGAGGAGTTGCCTGACGCGGTGATACATCTCCCCGCCGGTTTTAATTTGCACCCATTAATGGAGATCGCGTCCAATTTATCTCTCGGGCACGTAATTTCTCCATACCCCGAACGAAGACGACGAAGAACTACTCCTCTCCTGCCCCCACCCCCCCCCTCCCCTGCCGCCCCCACCACCACCACCAGCGCCGCCTCTTCGGGAACACCTCTGCGGGCCCCCTCTACCACCGCCGCCTCCACCGCCGCCGTCGTCTTTGTCTGGGGAGGTAACATGATAGCACCTCGGCCCCGCAGACTCAACATGCAACGCCACGCAGAAACAACAAGTCAGTTAACCCGAGTAAATAAGGTCGATTCTCCCTCTCGGCGACGCACGATCTCTGTTTTTACGGAGGTCTAGGAGAGAGAGAGAGAGAGAGAGAGAGAGAGAGAGAGAGAGCCGAATTAAAGACACCCCGAGACTTAATCGAGACTCCAGGACTTCGAAGGTGTGTAAACAGGTCGACTCTTGTACAAACGGAGCTTCCATCATGACAGCCGCGCGGTCTCCCAAGTGAGAGTGATGGTGGCAGGGGCTGGAGGTGCCGGCGGGGGAGGAGGAGGAGGAGGAGGAGGAGAAGAGGTAGTGGTGATGGTGGTGGTGGTGGTGGTGTAGGCAAGGGGCGGAGGTGGCGCTGGCATGAGTGGTGTAATGACAGAAGCGAAAAAGCGGTGTTAACAAAGAGCGGGTTTTCCAGGGAAGTGTTGGCCGGGGAACCTGGTGGTGGTGGTGCAGGCGTTAACACGTCGGCGGCCTGCAAGGGCTGGGGTGCGTGCGTTCACGGGGCCAGCAAGGGCAAGACTGGCGGCATGACAGGAGGCGGCCAGTGTGCGTATACAATTGAGGAGTCGCTCGGGGGAGTCTGCAAGGCTTTGGTACTCTCCCTGACGTGGCGAGACTTTGGTACACTCCCTGACGTGGCGAGGCTTTGGTACACTCCCTGATGTTGCGAGGCTTTGGTACACTCCCTGACGATGCAAGGCTTTGGTACTCTCCCTGACGTGGCGAGGCTTTGGTACTCTCCCTGACGTGGCGAGACTTTGGTACACTCCCTGATGTTGCGAGACTTTGGTACACTCCCTGACGTGGCGAGACTTTGGTACACTCCCTGACGTGGCGAGGCTTTGGTACACTCCCTGACGTGGCGAGGCTTTGCTACACTCCCTGACGTGGCGAGGCTTTGGTACACTCCCTGATGTTGCGAGGCTTTGGTACACTCCCTGACGATGCAAGGCTTTGGTACACTCCCTGACGTTGCGAGGCTTTGGTACACTCCCTGACGTGGCGAGGCTTTGGTGCACTCCCCGATTTTCCTGAGAGCGACGCGAGGGAGTTGAAGGATTTAAAGGAAAGATGAGACGTTACCTTTGGCGTCCACGCTCCACCGGGGTGAAAGAGCAGCTAATTCCGTGGCGGACATTGGCGTGCTCGCGGGAATGTGCCCACGACTCGAGTGCTGACCTCAAGACGCACGTATGTAAATGAGCAAATATGACACTGCTAGTTGCCGAGGGGGAGGTAGGCAGCCGCAGGGGGCCAGGCAGGGCGCCGAGACCCCGGATGTGAGGGCGGGGGTCGCTGTGTGCGTGGGGGGCGGCCCGCGGGACGGGGCAGGCGGCCAAACAAGTACCATGCACTTCGCTGAGACGCGCGTGGGAAACTTTGCAAGCAGCGGCGGAGGGTCGGCCGCTGCACGACACTGCCAGCCCCGCACCCCCCCTCCCCGTGCCTTCCTCATCCCGCCAGCCCCCTCCCTCTCCTGCACTGCCCTTCCCTACCACAGCCTTCACCTGCCTCCCCATGCCAACACTCCCCCTCCCAGCACCTAACTCAGCCTCCCTCAGCCTCTCCAGCCTTCCCATCACCCCCTCCCACCCCCGGACCTTCCCGACTACCGCGACACATCACCTCAACTGACCACGGCACAGCCCGGCCAGAGGCTCCCGCGGGCACACATTAGCGAGTGTGGTTGTGCCCTGGTCAGGGCCGCCACGCACGTGCCCTGCGGAGAATTGTTACCGCTCCTCGGCCTCACTGTTGCCCCTCGAGACGAATTCCAGGCGTTAGCCGAGGTCCGGCGGCGGCGCGGCTTTGGTGGGCAGCGGCCGCCGGGGGCACGGGGCCAGACGGAGGCCGTGTTGCAGGGCGGACCTCCCGGCTGGCGGGGCACACACACACACACACACACACACACACACACACACACTTTCTACCATCACCTTTTTCCCATCCTCCCTCACTCCCACTCATCCCATACCGCCCCTCACCTCCCCTCTGTTGCCACCCTCCACATACCACACACACGCCCCCGACCAGTGAGCGCACACACACACACACACACACACACACACACACACATGCACTCGACAAGCGAAAGGAGAGGAAAAAAAGCCATTTCGCCCTTTGTCATTTCCCAAAACATTTGCATATAGTCAGTCCAGCTCTCTCTCTCTCTCTCTCTCTCTCTCTCTCTCTCTCTCTCTCTCTCTCTCTCTCTCTCTCTCTCTCCTTCAACCCATTTTTTATAGCTTTGCCTCACCTGTGCAGACGGGAAGTACACTTTTTCCGTCCCCCTCTCCACCTCACCTTGTCTTCCTCCCCTCCCACCACTCCTCCACAGCCTCCTCCTCCCCCGATCCTTCCATCATCACCTCCTCCTCCTCCTCCTCCTCCTCCTCCACTGTTTGCATCGCCTGCTATACTTGTCGGCCCTCCTTCCCTCACTCCCTCACTCCATCTTCCTCCGCTCCTGCCCCGCCGTCCCCGCTGGCAGGTTGACACGAGTAAAAATAATCAATAGAAAAGGAATATTAGCTCTTGTTCGACGATGCGGCTCTCGGTCAAGGGAACAGAGAGAGAGAGAGAGAGAGAGAGAGAGAGAGAGAGAGAGTGCGGAGTCACGTGAGAGAACAATCCACCCACAGCAGGTTCAGTACACGTCTCATTGTTGCCGTCATGTGAGAGAGAGAGAGAGAGAGAGAGAGAGAGAGAGAGAGAGAGAGAGAGAGAGAGAGAGAAGAACAATAAAGAATGCAATAAGAAGAAAAAGACTAAGAAAAATATAAAAAAGGGGAGGAGAAGAAGAAAAAGGAAGGGAAGGAGGAAGAGGAGGAGGAGGAGGAAAAGGAAAAATATGGATAAGAAGATCGGAAAAAAAAGGTGTTAAGGGAAAGAAAAAGAAAAATAAAAGAAGAAAACAAGAACACAAAGAGGAGGAGGAGGAGGAAAAAGAAGGAGGAGGAAGAGAAAACAACAACAACAACAACAACAACAACAACAAGAGATAGGGTGAGAGCGGTAGGGTAAAGGATGTCGCAGGTTAAAGGAGGTTGGTTGATGAGGATTGTGTAGGTTCGTTACGGTCGTGAGGAGGAGGAAGAGGAGGAGGAGGAGGAGGAGGAGGACGGTGCAAGGCGGCGGGGAGGGGTCGCGAAGGTTAGTTGGTGTCGGGGGGGGGTCGTGGAGGAGGACAGGAAGAACATACGAGGAGGAGGAGGAGGAGGAGGAGGACAGGATGAATGTATAGGAAGAAGATTTGAGAGGAGGAGGAACACGCGAAGAGGTGGAAGAAGATTTTTTTTTTTGAGATGGAAGATAAAGAGGAAGAGAAATGGAGAGAAACGTCAAGATAGAGAAGAAAAAGACAAAGACGAAGAAGAAGAAGGAAAAGAAGAAGAAAAGAAAACGAAACAAAAACAAGAAGAAAACAAGAATCAAAACAAACAAAAACGACGAACACACAAAACAACAAAGACGGAAGGAGAAAAGAGGAGGAGGAGGAGGAAGGAGAAAATGGAGGAAAAAGAGGAGAGGAGGAGGAGGAGGAAGAAGGAGAAAATGGAGGAAATTAAGAGGAGAGGAGGAAGAGACGAGAAATGAGAAAGGCAAAAAAAAAAAAGTTGCATTTGACCTGAAGAGAATAAGAAGGAGCCGCCGGTGACCCTTAACATGCCGTCGGTGGCTTTTGATAGAGCTTAGAGGGGGGGGGGGGGGGGAGAAGAGGGAGGGAAGAGGGAGAGAAGAGGTAAGAGGGAGAGACAAAAGTTACTGGCCTTTAATTCCTTTTTTTCTCTCTCTCTCTCTCTCTCTCTCTCTCTCTCTCTCTCTCTCTCTCTCTCTCTCTCTCTCTCTCTCTCTCTCTCTCTCTCTCTCTCTCTCTCTCTCTCTCTCTCTCTCTCTCTCTCTCTCTCTCTCTCTGTCTCACCCAACTGCCCTTTTTTTTCCCCTCTTCTTCCCCCCTACCTCTATCCTTTCCTCCCTGTCTCCCTTCCTCTGCCTCCTTCTCTCCCTCTCCCTGTCTCCCTACGTCCCACCCTGACTCTTCCTCTCCTTTCGTTCCCCTCCCTGTCCTTTCCTCTCTGTCTCCTTATTCTCCCTCTCCCTGTTTTTCCTGTGTCCCTCCCTGTTTCTCTTCCTCCTCTCATTGCATCCCTCTCCCTGTCCTTCCTCTCCCTCCCTCCCTCTCCCCGTTTCCCTCCCCGTTAATCAGCCCCTCACCTGCTAATGAGTGGGGAGAGATAGAGTGAATTGGCTGCGTTTTTACGGCCCGCCACTCCGATCACCTGGCCGGAGTGTGGGCTCGTGTATGGAAGGTGAGGAGGAAAAGCTACAATGTCTCTCCTCTCTTCTTCTCCTTCCTCCTGCATCTGTGTTGGAGGAGAGATACTTGTATTAGTCTCGTTTTACTCCTCCTCCTCCTCGGCATCCTTCTCTTCTTCCTCTTCCTCCTCCTTCTTCTCTGCCTCCTCCTCTTCTTCCTTATTCAATGTTCTTCAGTTAAATGTAGAGAGAGGGTTGCATGTCTCCTCTCAGTCTTCTTCTCTCTTCATCTCCTCTTCCTCCTCCTCCTCCTCTTCCACCTTCTCCTTCTCTGTCTCCTCCTCATCTTCTTTATCCAATGTTCTTCAAGTAAATGTGAGATTGTGTTGAGGGAGAGAAGCAAGTATTTCTCCTCTCATTCCTTCCTCCCTCTATATCTCCCCTCCTCCTCCTCCTCCTCCTCTTCCCCCTCCTTTTCTTCCTTATTCACTATTCAAGTAAATATGACTCGCTTTACAGCCTGCAGAGGAAAATTTAAGGGTAGGCTCAAGTGGGCGACGATGAAGGCAAGAAGAGGCGGTGTAAATGGCAGGGAGGGAGGGAGAGAGGAAGGGAGTGCAGGGAGGGAGATAGGAGGGAGGAAACGAACAGTTGATAAGTCGCCCGCTCTCCACCACCTGTTCGCGACCCATCAGCTGGTGCAGGCTCTCACCTGTTTGGCTGTGGTGGTGGTGTTGCGTCCCTCCCACACCTGTCTGTCTGTCACCTCCACCACCACCACCACCACCACCACCACTATCGCCACTGCCACCACGATCGACACTAACACAACCACCACTACCAACACCATCACCACCACCACCATCACCACCACCACCACCACCAACACCATCACCACCACCACCACCATCAACACCATCACCAACACCGCCATTACCATCACCACCATCCCCTATCAACACCACTTGCTCCTGTCATCCCTCCCTCACCACCACCACCACCACCACCACCTATCCCTATCGCTTTTATCAACACCATCACCTCCAATGTCTGAATCCACCACCACCACCACAATCACCACCACCACCACCACCATCATCACAACCACCACCACCATCACTACCACGGCAACTACAATTACTACAACCAGCTCCACCAGCATACATTCTTCCCTTTGCTCCTCCTCCTCCTCCTCCTCCTCCTCCTCCTCCTCCTCCTCCTCCTCTTCGTGTAAGTTAGTGTTGTTGGTTGGAATACAATAGATAAATCTTGCTTTATTTATATATTTCTTATCTCGAAAAAAAAAAAACCATTCTCGCCCACACACACACACACACACACACACAGATATATACACACACACACACAAGAGAGAGAGAGAGAGAGAGAGAGAGAGAGAGAATATGTGTGACTTTCCCGACTTCCTCCAGGATATACTACATAACAGTCCCTCGCTCTAATCTCTCTCTCTCTCTCTCTCTCTCTGCTTCCTTCCTTCCATCGTTCATTCATTCATTCATTACCGAGTTATCTCCACTCCCTCTCTCTCCCTTCCTCCCTTCCTCTCTCTCTCCCTTACCTCTATCGCTCCTCCCTTCCTCTCCCTTTGTCATCTCTTCCCTCCTCCTCCTCTTACTACTGTTCTCTCCCTTACCAGTCCTCACCACCACTCCCCTCTCCCTCTCCTCTCCCCTTCCTCTCCCTTTCCCTCACCCTCCACCTCTCCATCACTATACCAAGATGACCACCTCTATGTCCCTCCCTCTCTCTCTAGATACCTTTGTCGGGCTCTGCAGTGGCGTCTATGGCACAGTGATTTAGTCATTGATGCTATCGCTGAGGTTTATGTCCCCCTCGTCCACTGCTATCACCTCCACCCCCAATCCCCTCCTCCTCCTCCACCACCACAACAACCACCAACGCGACCACATTCCGCCCAGTATCCGCCCGTGTGTCCAGTCCACCCACCAGCCCAGCCACCAACCCTTTTCATCTCCACCCGTTTTTTAACCGCTCAACCTTTCTGCAGCCGATCATCCACCGTTTTGTCTCTCCTTTTCCTCATCCACTTCTTTTTTTTTAACCATCCACCATCATCCACCCTACATATCTCTTCCCCTTGCTTATCCACCTCTTTTTCAATCGTCAAACTTCATCCAACCTTTATCTCTCCACATCCTTTTCCACTTCTTCAATTCAACCATCCACCATCATCCACTTTTTATCCCTTCCACATCCACCTCTATAATTCAACTCCACACCATCATCCACTTTTTATCCCTTCCATATCCACCTCTATAATTCAACCATCCACCATCATCCACCTTTTATCTCTTACATCCACTTCTTTCTTTTTCAACTCTCCACTGTCATCCACCTTCCACCTCTATCTCTACATCCATCTCTCTTTCCAGCTATCCACAATCCTGCAATCCCATCATCATCCACCCTTCACTACCCTTCCACATCCATCATTTTTCAGCTCTCCACTATTCTTCCACCCATCATCAGCTTTCACTACCCTTCCACATCCATCTTTTTTCTTCAGCTATCCACTATTCTGCACCCCATCATCATCCACCCTTCCTTCACCCCTTTTCCACCTTCATCATTGTTCCACCTCCCCTTATTCAATCCTCCACTTCCTTCCCACCTTCAACTCCTTTCCTCCCCACTCTTCATCTATTCCCTCCCCTTGATCAACCTTCCATCCATCCACTTACGCTTCACTCCTCTCCACCACCCCTTCCTCCATCCACTTTTCTTCCTTCCACCATTACCCATTCCCTCCTCCACCACCTGTGACCATTCCACCCCCAGCCTTCTTCTTCCACCGTCCCTTCTCCCCCTTCCACTTCAAACCCTTCCTCTTTTTCTTCCTCCTCTTCTCTTCTCCTCCCCTCTCCCCTTCCTCTTCATAATCACTCCTTCCTCTTTTTTCTCTTCTCCCCTTCTTCTCCTTCCTCTCTTTCTCCCCTCCCCTTCACCAACTATAATATCTCTTTCTCCTCCACTTCCCCTTCTCCCCTCCCTCTATTCCTCCCCTCCTCCTCTCCCCCCTTTATCGCATCTCCCCTCTTCTCCCTACCCCCTCCCCTCTCCCGATCCTGCTTTTAAACATTCTTTCCTCTTCCTCCCCATCCACCCCCGCCACTTCTCCTCTTCACCGACTGACCCCCCCCCCTCCTCCCCCTCCCCCCCCAATAGTTCCTGGTCCTTATCGCGTCCTTACGCTAAAACGACGCATCTCCTGCAAACTAATGAACAGCGTATGCCGGAGTTGGGAATGACGTCACTCTTTGTTGCCTCCTCCTCCTCCTCCTCCTCCATTTCTTCCTCCTTATCTTTCTCTTCTTCCTCGTCATCTTCCTCCTCCTTTACTTCATGGGCATCTTCCTCGTCCTCCTCCTCCTCATCTGTCTCGTCACCATCATCTTCTTCTTCTTCTTCCTCGTCGTCGTCCTCCTCTTCGTCCTCCTCTTCTTCCTCTCCGTCATCCTCCTCTTCTTCCTCGTCGCCGTCCTCCTCTTCCTCCTCCTCGTCATCGTTCTCCTCTTCCTCCTCCTTTTCGTCATTGTTTTCCTTCCCTTCTTCCTCCTTTTCCTCCACGTCGTCCTCCTCCTCCTCCTCCTCCTCCTCCTCCTCCTCCTCCTCCTCCTCCTCCTCTTTCCTCCTTCTTTGAATTCCTCAGTTTCTATTACTTATATTATTCTCTCTCTCTCTCTCTCTCTCTCTCTCTCTCTCTCTCTCTCTCTCTCTCTCTCTCTCTCTCTCTCTCTCTCTCGTACTCATAGATTTCACTTTCTTCCTTTCACTATCATTCTTTCTGTCTCTCTCTCTCTCTCTCTCTCTCTCTCTCTCTCTCTCTCTCTCTCTCTCTCTCTCTCTCTCTCTCTCTCTCTCTCTCTCTCTCTCTCTCTCTCTCTCTCTCTCTCTCTCTCTCTCTCTCTCTCTCTCTCTCTCTCTCTCTCTCTCTCTCTCTCTCTCTCTCTCTCTCTCTCTCTCTCTCTCTCTCTCTCTCTCTCTCTCTCTAATTCCTTCCTATGTTAGTCTTTCTTCCTCCTCCTCCTCCTCCTCCTCCTCCTCCTCCTCCTCCTACATCCCCTCCGGCACGCAATTAGTGAGGATGACTGGATGTGAGAGAGAAACAGAAAGGGCAAACACACACACACACACACACACACACACTTGGAGACAGACAGAGACACAGAGAGCGGAACAGCGGCAGGGGGTTGGGGGGCGGGGTTCGTAGGGGGGGTAGTAGGGGGGGGGGCCCATGATGTAGGAATTTGGCTGGAATCGCTCAAGGTCGGCGAGGAATGGCCCTGGATGGATATCGGCGCTGATGGATGTCCCGGGCCGGCGGTGATTGATTCGGCGGTACTAGCGGAATTCACCTGTCCTGTGTGTGTGTGTGTGTGTGTGTGTGTGTGTGTGTGTGTGTGTGTGTGTGTGTGTGTGTGTGTGTGTGTGTGTGTGTGTGTGTTGCTACCCTCCTGCCTGACCTCCTCTTCCTCCTCCTCCCCCTTCTCCTACCTCCTCTTCTTCCTCTTTCTCTACGGCCTTCTCCTCTTTTTCTTTCTCCTCTTCTTCCTCTTTCTCACCGACCTTCTCCTCTTTTTTTTCCTCCTCCTCTTCTTCTTCCTCTTTCTCTACGACCTTCCCCTCTTTTTTTTCCTCCTCCTCTTCTTCCTTTTACTCCTCCTCCTCTTCCTCTTTCTCATTCTTCTTTGTCTCGTATAATTTCCATCTATTTTTCTTTCTTTCCATCTAATCCTAATTCTTTTTCTTCCTTTTCTTTGCTGTCCTTCTATTCCTCTCCTTCTTATCATTCAATTCTTTCTTCCTTCCTTTTTTCATTTTTCCTCCTTCATTCTTTTCCTTCAATTTTTTTATTTATATTTTTTTCTCTTTTTCTCTCCTTTTCCTCCTCTCCGTTGCTAATTACCTCGATCTTTCTCTCTATTCCTCTTCTTTCCTCCTCTTTTTTGCCTCCTCTCTTTATCTGGGGTCCTCTTTTTCTTCCTTCTTCTTTATCACCCGCTTCTCCTCCTCCTTTCTCTTCCTCTCTTTATTTTGTTTCTTCTTTATCCTTCCCTTCCTTATTCTCTCTTCATCTCCTCCTCTTCCTCCTTCCTTCCTTTTTCTCTTCTTTCTTTCCTCTCCTCCTCTACTCTACTTCCTCTTTTTCCCTCTCGGTTTCTTTCCCTTTCATCTTCTTCCTCTTCCTCCTCCTCCTCTTCCTCTTCTTCCTCCTCCTCTTCCTCCTTCGTGTCTGCATTTTCGTCCGATTTCCTTGTCCTATCCTTGTTCTCCTCCTCCTCCTCCTCCTCCTCCTCCTCCTCCTCCTCCTCCTCCTCCTCCTCCTCCTCCCTTATCTCCTCCATTTCTCGTGTTCTCATCCTTATAATTACAGTCTTCGGATCTTTATAATCTTCTCTTATCTCTCTCTCTTTGTCTCTCTCTCTCTCTCTCTCTCTCTCTCTCTCTCTCTCTCTCTCTCTCTCTCTCTCTCTCTCTCTCTCTCTCTCTCTCTCTCTCTCTCTCTCTCTCTCTCTCATTCTCCCAACTCTTGTCTTATTTATTGTCAGATATCCCATCACTCCTCTGTCTCTATATCCTTCTCTCTCTCTCTCTCTCTCTCTCTCTCTCTCTCTCTCTCTCTCTCTCTCTCTCTCTCTCTCTCTCTCTCTCTCTCTCTCTCTCTCTCTCTCTCTCTCTCATTCTCCCAACTCTTGTCTTATTGTCAGATATCCCCTCTCTCTCTCTCTCTCTCTCTCTCTCTCTCTCTCTCTCTCTCTCTCTCTCTCTCTCTCTCTCTCTCTCTCTCTCTCTCTCTCTCTCTCTCTCTCTCTCTCTCTCTCTCTCTCTCTCTCTCTCTCTCTCTCTCTCATTCGCCTTGTCCTTTCTCCTTTTCTGGCCTTGCTCTTGTTTTCTCCTCCTCCTCCTCCTCCTCCTCCTCCTCCTCCTCCTCCTCCTCTTCCTCGTCCTCATTTGCTTTCATATCCTCGCTCTTTTCTTCCTTTATCTCCTCCTCCTCCTCCTCCTCCTCCTCCTCCTCCTCCACGGCTTAGCCTCACCCAGGTCGGGCCTCGAGATGCGCTGAGTTGATGAATCGCAAGAGAGGTCAGGACAAGAGGGCAAGAGCTGTTTCCCACGGACCCGCTCTGGAGGAGGAGGAGGAGGAGGAGGAGGGGATATGGACCTCTTGCAAGCCCCCGTTTTCCTTCTCTTCTTCCTCTCCCTTTATGGTCCTTCCCCTCCTCTCGTTTCTCTCCCTCCTACTCCTCCTTCTCCTCCTCTTCCTGCCTCTCATCCTTAATTCTTTTCCTTCTCTTGTTTTGCTCTTCTTCTCTATACCAACACTTCTAATTATTTTTTTTCCTTCATCGCCTTGCACTTCACTTCCCCCTCCTCCTCCTCCTCCTCCTCCTCCTCCTCCTCTGGTGCCTCTTCTTCGTGTGGAGTTCTGAGGAATGGCGAGGAGGAGGAGGAGGAGGAAGAGAAGGCGTTTGTTAAGAGGAAGAGAAGAAGAGGAAAAGAAGAACAGAAGATACGTTGAAAGAAGAGACGGAGAGGAGTTTAAAGGGAAAGGAGAAAAAGAGAAAGAAGGGGTGAGATAAAGGAGGAGGAGGAGGAGGAGGAGGTAAGGAGAAAAGGAAGATGGAGGGAGGGTACGGGGATGATGAGAGAGAGAAAATGGACAAGGGGTATGTTTGAATAATGGTTTGAAATTGGGGTTTAATGGGTAGGGAAAGACTGGGGGGAAGGAGGTTGGGGAGGAGGGGGAGGGGGTGGACAAATATAAGTTAGGGGGAGCGCTAACTCACGACGACGGCGCTACAGAAGCAATTATTTATGTGACGAAGTATCAGCCTGACTTGAGCATATTGCATTTGCAGGAGAAGCCATTGATATGTAAATGCGTGCGTGACTCAACGATCTAAGAAGCCAGCCAGCCAGTCCCTTCTCTGACCGCGGCCGCCCTTCTCTCTCTCTCTCTCTCTCTCTCTCTCTCTCTCTCTCTCTCTCTCTCTCTCTCTCTCTCTCTCTCTCTCTCTCTCTCTTGATCCTTTTCTCTCTCTGTTTCGCTCCTTTTCTCTCTGTCTCTTTCATTTCTTTACTCTCCTTCCTTCATTCCCTTCTCTTCGTCCTTCCTTCCTTCCTTCCTTGCCTTTCCTTGCCTCCTGCCTCGTTCTCCCTTCTCTCTCTCTCTCTCTCTCTCTCTCTCTCTCTCTCTCTCTCTCTCTCTCTCTCTCTCTCTCTCTCTCTCTCTCTCTCTCTCTCTCTCTCTCCTTCATTCTTCCTGTTCTATCCGCATGTCTCTCTCTCTCTCTCTCTCTCTCTCTCTCTCTCTCTCTCTCTCTCTCTCTCTCTCTCTCTCTCTCTCTCTCTCTCTCTCTCTCTCTCTCTCTCTCTCTCTCTCTCTCTCTCTCTCACCCAAATACATTCCTTCGTGGTGACACATGGCAGAAAGTCTCACATTCTTAATCCCTAATTCTTTCCTCTCTTGCTGCTAAGGGGGGGCGGGGGGGGAGGGGGGAGGGTAGGGGTGGGGGGGGGGGAGAGGGGAGCGCTGCCTACTTATTAATACTGCTGAGAGGTCTGCCGCTTCTTCCCTCCCCTACGTTCTCTCTCTCTCTCTCTCTCTCTCTCTCTCTCTCTCTCTCTCTCTCTCTCTCTCTCACACACACACACACACAGCCATGAATGGGATTAGAGGCGCCGGATGTCACGGACGACCATCCCCTGTGTCACGTCCAGAGGCTGTCATGTGACCTCCTCCTCCTCTTCCTCCTCCTCCTCCTCTTCCTCCTCCTCCTCCTCGTATTCGTCCTCCTTCACCCTCTTCGTCATGGCAAATTCGCTCCTTCCCGTCTCCTCTCCCATATACCCAACTTCCAATAAGATCAAAAGGCCATAGTCTATAAAAGATGTTAAGGCCTACACAAGCTTTCCTGTAGACCTAAGTACCGCCAACTGTTTCTTCACTATCCATGGACTTACCTAACCTTATCATGGGGCATCTATCGTATTGGCACTCACCACTCACTGCCAAGCTTGTTCCACTCATCCATCACTGTATTAGTAGGCCAGTTATTGCCTCTGTATTTATTGAATCTGAATTTATCCAACTAGAACCAAAGGCAGTGTTTCCTTTGGCAGACATCAGAGCTCTTTAAGGCTCCTAACTCTCTAACATCCAGACGTGCTTAGGGGGTTGTTGTTATTATTAGTAGTAGAAGTATTAGTAGTAGTATTGGTATTAGTATTAAAAGACGAAATGAGAAGAGAGGAAGGAGTTTGGACAATTTGAGTAATTTGAGCAGCCCCCAAACACCTGAACCGTCGGAAAAAGAAAATAAAAGTGAAATCGACAAGAGAGAAGAAGAAAGAGGACGAGAAAACACTTACGAGAGAGGTTGTTTCTTCCTGCACTCAGAACACTGTAGCCCATAACATTGAACTCCACCTGCAGCGCCCACTACCAGTCACACGGCCCGTCAGATTGGCTCCGCACTACACAAGCACCTCGACCCGTTCTGATAAGTCCGCCGACCTTCATGTTAGGCGAATTTGCTGACATCGCTATTTATCCCCGTCTGCAGATTATTCATGTAAGCTGTGGCCGGGGGGAGGGGGGGACATTCGTTACTCAGCCCAGTCAGACTTTTTACCATTGATTTCCACGTTCTCATCCAGTTCTCCACTTTTCCACCTGTTCCATGATTTTCAGTACTATGGAGATGCAGAACTCTCAACTATCTCTAATTATCTATCCATCTATATCTATGTATCTGTTACCGGTAAATGAAACTGCCGGCATTATCTTCTTTTCCCTTCCCCTCTTCTCCCCTCTCTTCTAACACTGTCAGTCTGTCTCTTTCTGTCTATCTCACTTTCTCATCCTCTATCTCTGTCTACGTTCTCCCCTTTCTCCCTCCCTTCTAACTTATCTATATCTACCTATCTTTCTTTTTATCCATCCATCTGTCTCCTCCCTCCTCCTCTACTCCCGTCCTAACGCTATCTCTGTCTCTCAAGCTGTCTATCTCTACCTCTCTCTCTCCATATCTCTTTCTACCCTACCTTCTACCCCCTCCCTCCCTCCCTTCCTTCCGCCCTTCCGACACCTCCGTCTCGCCCCTTCACATCTCCCAGCGTTGCGCCTTCACCCTCGCCTCGTCCGCACACCTGAGTCTCGCCGTAAACGTAATTAATACCTCGTTTGGCGGACGTTTTCATGGCCGGCGACGCTGCGGAGGTGAAGCATAGGGAGGGATTAATGAGTACCTTTGTTACTTGAAGGGACGAAGGGGGAGGAAGGGGGGCGGGGTGACTAGGCGCGGTGGTGGTGGTGGTGGTGGTGGGCTAGGGGAGGATAGATGTGTGTGTGTGTGTGTGTGTGTGTGTGTGTAAAAGGTTAGTAGCTGCTCAAGGAGAAAAGAGGAAGAAGAATGAACCGCGATAAAGATAGAAGAGAAGGGAAAAGGGAGGAAGAGGATGAAAGGAAGGGATGTGAAGAGACGAAGAAGATGGTGAGGTAAAGATGGAAGAGGAGAAGGAGGATGAAGGGAAGGGATATGAAAAGAGGAAGAAGGTGCCGCCGGGATAAAGAGGAAAGAAGAAGGAGAGAGGACGAAGGGAAGGGGTGGGAAGAGAGGAAGAAGGAGGTCCCAAGATGAAGATGGAAGAAGAGGAGGAAAGAGGGAGAGGAAGAGGAAGAAAGGGAAGGTGGAGAGAGAGAGAGAGAGAGAGAGAGAGAGAGAGTACCTAGCTTTGTTGGTGTTTACGAAAAGGGAAATACAACTAAAATAAAAATAAAAAGAGCGAAGGAGTAATGAAAGAAAAACGTGTGTGTGTGTGTGTGTGTGTGTGTGTGTGTGTGTGTGTGTGTGTGTCGAGGTGGGCGGCAGGTGGGTGTGTGTGGGCGGCGGAGTGGGTGGTCACCTCTTACCCCGTGCAACACTAGACCACCACCACAGTCGCCTTCATTCTCCTCCTCCTCCTCCTCCTCCTCCTCCTCCTCCTCCTCCTCCTCCTCCTCCTCCTGCTTATCTCAAGGAACACGACTGGGATGCATCAAATCCGTAAGGAGGAAAAACTAATAAAGATGGATGGAAAATAAACAGTGGACTTGATCGCTTAATCTTCATTGTGGTGGTGATGGAACATGGTGGTGGTGGAGGTGGAGGTGGTGGTGGTGGAGGAGGTGGGTAGTAACATCACCGGGTTCAGCTACTCCTATTGTTGTTGCTTCTCCTCCTCCTCCTCGTCCTCCTCCTCCACCTCCTCTTCTTCCTTCTCCTCCTGTTGCTGTCGTTCCTCCCTCGGGTATAATTAGAGTTATTTTAATGGGCGTTTTAGTATTGATGTCTCCATAAATCGTTCGACTTATTATATTAACTCGTATAAAAAGATTGTTAATGCTCCTGATAGGTTTGATAAAGGAGAAGAAATTGAAAGAAGAGAGAGCGATGTTGTCTGCATAATAGGATCTAGAGGAGGAGGAGGAAGAGGAAGAGGAGAAGGAGGAGGAGGAGGAGAAGGAGGAGGAGGCAAATTAAAAGAGGTATATATAAGGACAACTCTCATCCATTCTTCACTTTTTTTATGTTCCAATCACTTCATTATTTTATTTTTTAGTCTTAATTATCTTTTTTCTAATCACCATCTGTACTGTGTGTGTGTGTGTGTGTGTGTGTGTGTGTGTGTGTGTGTGTGTGTTTACCCTCGCCATTGTTTCGCTTTGATAATATTGCGTCGGTTTTCTTTTGATACTTTATTCAGTTTCGTAATTCTTCGTTCCCTTTAATTACTCCTCTTTGTCCTTTTTTTTTTTGGGGGGGGGTGATAATCTTCTCTCTCTCTCTCTCTCTCTCTCTCTCTCTCTCTCTCTCTCTCTCTCTCTCTCTCTCTCTCTCTCTCTCTCTCTCTCTCTCTCTCTCTCTCTCTCTCTCTCTCTCTCTCTAAGAACATAGTCTCTCTCTCTCTCTCTCTCTCTCCTCTGAACCTCTCTCTCCGTGTAGCTCCCGTGTTTCTAACCCCACCTAATATCGCTGTCCATGAATTTATCTAATCTATTTTTGAATGTGACAATTGTATTGGCACTCACCACATGACTGCTAAGCCTATTCCACTCATCCACAACCCTGTTAGTAAACCAATTTTTGCCTATGTCCCTGTTGAATCTGAATTTATCCAGTTTAAAACCATTACTTCGTGTCCTACCCGGTTCTCTTACCAACAAAACCTTATGAATATCTCCCTTATTAAAGCCCTTCATCCATTTATAAACCTCGATCATGTCTCCACGCACCCTTCGCCTTTCTAGAGAATGCAAGTTTAACTGTTTGAGTCGTTCCTCGTATGGCAAGTTTCTCAACCCCTGAATCATCTTAGTCATCCTCCTCTACACTGTGTGTGTGTGTGTGTGTGTGTGTGTGTGTGTGTGTGTGTGTGTGTGTGTGTGTGTCTCGGGCACTCATCAGTATTTTTTTATTGTAGTTGGGATAATGCATAAGAGTTTTCGTTTGTTGACGATGAATGCAGCGAAAGAGTGCTTTTCTTATTCCAATTTACAACTAAGTAATCTATTCTTCGTTCCTTATATTTTCTAGTCATTTCTTTTTATTAACATCTACGCTCGGATTTTTGGTGCTTTTCTTATTGCAATTTATAACTAACTAATCTATTCTTCGTTCCTTATATTTTCCAGGTATTTCTTTTTATTAAATTGTATGCTTGTCTTTTTTGTGCTTTTCTTATTCCAATCTATAACTAACTAATCTATTCTGCGTTCCTTATTTTTCTATTTACTTCTTTTCATTAACTTCTATGCTTGTCTTTTTGGTGCTGTTCTTATTCCAATCTATAATTAACTAATCTATCCTTTGTTCCTTTTATTTTCTAGTTATTTCTTTTATTAACTTGTATGCTTGTCTTTTTGGTGCTTTTCTTATTCCAATTTATAACTAACTAATCTGTTCTTCTTTCCATATTTTTCTATTTACTTCTTTTCAAACTTCTATGCTCGTCTTTTCAGTACTTTCCTTATTCCAATCTATAACTAACTAATCTATCCTTCGTTCCTCTTATTCTCTAATTTTTTTTTTTTTTTAACTTCTATGCTCGTCTTTTTGGTGCTTTTCTTATTCCAATCTATAACTAACTAATCTATTCTTCGTTCCTTATTTTTCTAGTTTTTTTTATATTATTAACCTCTATGCTCGTCTTTTTGGTTCTTTTCTTATTACAAATTATAACTAACTAATCTATTTTTCTTTCCTTATTTTTCCAGGTATTTCTTTTTATTAACTTGTATGCTTGTCTTTTTTGGTTCTTTTCTTATTCCAAATTATAACTAACTAATCTATTTTTCTTTCCTTATTTTTCCAGGTATTTCTTTTTATTAACTTGTATGCTTGTCTTTTTTGGTGCTTTTCTTATTCCAATTTATAACTAACTAATCTATTCTTCTTTCCATATTTTTCTATTTACTTCTTTTCATTAACTTCTTTGCTCGTCTTTTTGGTACTTTTCTTTATTCCAGTCTATAACTAACTAATCTATTCCTCGTTCCTCATTTTTCTAGTTATTTTCTTTCATTAACTTCTGTGCTCGTCTTTTTAGTGCTTTTCTTATTCCAATCAATAACTAACTAATCTATTCTTTCCTTATTTTTTCTAGTTATTTCTTTTCATTAACTTCTATGCTCGTCTCCTTGGGTTCTTTTCTTATTCCAATTTATAACTAATTAATCTATTCCTCTTTCCTTATATTTTCTAGCTATTTCTTTTTATTAACTTGTATGCTTGTCTTTTTTGGTGCTTTTCTTATTCCAATTTATAACTAACTAATCTATTCTTCTTTCCATATTTTTCTATATACTTCTTTTCATTAACTTCTATGCTCGTCTTTTTAGTACCTTCCTTATTCCAATCTATAACTAAGTAATCTATCCTGCGTTCCTTTTATTTTCTAGTTATTTATTTTATTAACTTGTATGCTCGTCTTTTTGGTGTTTTTCTTATTCCAATCTATAACTAACTAATCTATTCTTCGTTCTTTATATTTTTTAGTTATTTCTTTTCATTAACCCCTATGCTTGTCTTTTTGTTTCTTTCTTATTCCAATCTATAACTAACTAATCTATTCCTTCCTTACTTTTCCAGGTATTTCTATTCATTAACTTTTATGCTCGTTTTTTGGTACTTTTCTTATTTCAGTCTATTACTAACTAATCTGTTCTTTTTTCCTTATAATTTTCTAGTTATTACTTTTCATTAACTTTTATGCTTGTCTTTTTGGTGCTGTTCTTATTCCAATCTATAACTAACTAATAATTTTTTTACCCTGTTTTTCTAGGTATTTCTTTCATTAACTTCTATTCTCGTCTTTTTGGTACTTTTCTTATTCCAATCTATAAGTAACTAATCTATTCTTTGTTACTTATTTTTCTAGTCATTTCTTTTATTAACCTCTGTGCTCGTCTTTTTAGTGCTTTTCTCATTCCAATTTATAACTAACTAATCTTTTATTCGTTCCTTATATTATCTAGTTATTTCTTTTCATTAACTTTCATGCGTGTCTTTTTTAGTGCTTTTCTTATTCCAGTCTTTAACTAACTAATCTATTTTTCTTTCCTTATATTTTCTAGTTATTTATTTTTATTAACTTGTGTGCTCGTCTTTTTGGTACTTTTCTTATTCCAATTTATAACTAACTAATCTATTCTTTCCTTGTTTTTCCAGTTATTTCTTTTTATTAACCTGTATGCTTGTTTTTTTGGTGCTTTTCTTATTCCAATTTATAACCAACTAAACTATTCTTTCCTTGTTTTTCCAGGTATTTCTTTTTATTATTTCTGTGCTCGTCTTTTTGGTGCTTTTCTTATTAAAATATATAACTAACTCATCTATTCTTCCCTTATTTTTCCAGGTATTTCTTTTCATTAACTTCTATTCATGTCTTTTTGGTACTTTTCTTATTCCAATTTATAACTAACTAATCTATTCTTCGTTCCTTATATTTTCCAGGTATTTCTTTTTATTAATTTGTATAATGTTCCTTTTGTGCTTTTCTTATTCCAATCTATAAATAACCAATCTATTCAGTGTTCCTTATTTTCAAGTTTTTTTTATATTAACATCTATGCCTATCTTTTTTAGTGCTTTTCTTATTCCAATTTATAACTAACTAATCAATTTTTCTTTCCTTATATTTCCTAGTTATTTCTTTTAATTAACTTCTATGCTTGTCTTTTTTGGTGCTTTTCTTATTCCAATTTATAAGTAACTAATCTATTCTTCTTTCCATATTTTTCTATTTACTTCTTTTTATTAACTTCTATGCTCGTCTTTTTGGTACTTTTCTTTATTCCAGTCTATAACTAACTAATCTATTATTCGCTCCTTATTTTTCTAGTTATTTCTTTTCATTAACTTGTATACTTGTCTTTTTTGGTGCTTTTCTTATTCCATTCTATAACTAACTAATCTATTCTGCGTTCCTTATTTTTCTTCTTATTTCTTTTTATTAACTTCTATGCCTGTCTTTTATAGTGCTTTTCTTCTTCCAATTTATAACTAACTAATCTATTCTTTCCTTATTTTTCTAGTTATTTCTATTTATTAACGTCTATGCTCGTCTTTTTTGGTACTTTTCTTATTCCAATCTATAACTAACTAATCTATTCCTTCCTTACTTTTCCAGGTATTTCTTTTCATTAACTTCTATGCTCGTCTTTTTGGTACTTTTCTGAATTCAATCTATTACTAACTAATCTATTATTTTTTCCTTATATTTTTCTAGTTATTTCTTTTTATTGGCTTCTATTCTTGTCTTTTTGGTGCTTCTCTTATTCCAATCTATAACTAACTAATCTATTCTTTCATTATTTTTCCAGATATTTCTTTTTATTAATTCGTATGCTCGTTTTTGGGGTACTTTTCTTATTCCAATCAATAACTAACTAATCTTTTCTATTCTTATATATTCTAGTTATTTCTTTTCATTAACCTCTATGCTATTCTTTTTGTGTTCTTTTCTTATTCCAATTTATAACTAATCTATTCCTTGTTCCTTATATTTTCTAGTTATTTCTTTTTATTAACTTGTGTGCCTGTCTTTTTTGGTCCTTTTCTTATTCTAATTTATAACTAACTAATCTATTCTTCTTTCCATATTTTTCTATTTATTTCTTTTCATTAACTTCTATGCTCGTTTTTTTTAGAACTTTCGTTATTCCAGTCTATAACTAACTAATCTATTCTTCGTTCCTTTATTTTTCTCATAATTTCTTTTATTAACCTCTATGCTCGTTTTTTTTTTCTTTTCTTATTCCAGATTATAACTAACTAATATATTTTTCTTTCCTTATTTTTCCAGGTATTTCTTTTTATTAATTTATATGCTTGTCTTTTTTTGGTGCTTTTCTTATTCCAATTTATAACTAACTAATCTATTCTTCTTTGCATATTTTTCTATTTACTTCTTTTCATTAACTTCTGTGCTCGTCTTTTTGGTACTTTTCTTATTTCAATCTATATCTGACTAATCTATTCTTCCCTTATTTTTCCTGGTTTTTCTTTTCATTAACTTCTATGCCTGACTTTTTGGTACTTTTCTTATTCCAATTTATAACTAAGTAATCTACTCTTCGTTCCCTATATTTTCTAGTCATTTCTTTTTAATAATTTGTAATGTATATAGTTATTTCTTTTTATTAACTTCTATGCTCGTCTTTTGGGGCTCTTTTCTTATTCCAATTTATAACTAACTAATCTATTCTTCGTTCCTTATAATGTCTAGCTATTTCTTTTTATTAACTTGAATGCTTGTCATTTTTGGTGCTTTTCTTATTCCAATCTATAATTAACTAATCTATTTTTCTTTCCTTATATATTCTAGTTAATTCTTTTCATTAACTTCTATGCCAGTCTTTTTTAGTGCTCTTTTATTCCAGTCTATAATTAACTAATCTATTTTTCTTTCCTTATATATTCTAGTTATTTCTTTTCATTAACTTCTATGCCTGTCTTTTTTAGTGCTTTTCTTATTCCAATTTATAACTAACTAATCTATTCCTTCTTAATTTTTCCAGGTATTTCTTTTTATTATTTCTATTCTCGTCTTTTTGGTGCTTTTCTTATTCCAGTTTATAACTAACTAATGTATTCTTCCTTTATTTTTCCAGGTATTTCTTTTTATTAACTTGTATGCTTGTCTTTTTGGTACTTTTCTTATTCCAATTTATAAATAACTTATCTATTCTTCGTTCCTTATTTTTCTTTTTATTTCTATTTATCAACTTCTATTCTTGTCTTTTTGGTGCTGTTCTTATTCCAATCTATAACTAACTATTCTATTCTTTCCTTATTTTTCCAGATATTTCTTTTTATTAATTCGTATGCTCGTCTTTTGGGTATTTTTCTCATTCCAATCAATAACTAACTAATGTATTCTTTCGTTATATTTTCTAGTTATTTCTTTTCATTAACTTCTATGTTCGTCTTTTTGGCGCTTTTCTTATTCCAGTCTGTAACTAACTAATCTGTTCTTCGTTCCTTATTTTTCTTTTTATTTCTTTTTATTAACTTCTTTGCTTGTTTTTTGGTGCTGTTCTTAATCCAATCTATAACTTACTAATCATTTTTTTGCTCCTTGTATTTATATATATATTAGTTTTTATTAACTTGTATGCGTGTCTTTTTTTTTGGTTCTTTTCTTATTCAAATTTATAACTAACTAATCTATTCCTTCCTTATTTTTCCAGGTATTTCTTTTTATTATTTCTATGCTTGTCTTTTTGGTGCATTTCTTATTCTATTTCTTATTATAACTAATCTATCCTTCGTTCCTTATTCTTCCAGGTATTTCTTTTTATTAACTTGTATGCTTGTCTCTTTGTTACTTTTCTTATTCCAATTTATAACTAACTAATCTATTCTTCGTTCCTTATTTTTTTAGTTATTTCTTTTCATTAAATTCTATGCTTGTCTCTATGGTACTTTTATTATTCCAGTTAATAACTAACTAATATATTCTTTGTTCCTTATGTTCGAGGTATTTCTTTTATTAACTTGTATGCTCGTCTTTTTGGTACTCTTCTTATTCCAATCTATAACTAACTAATCTATTCGCTACTTATTTTTCCAGGTATTTCTTTTTATTAACTTCTATGCCTGTGTTTTCGGTACTTTTCTTATTCCAATATATAACTAAATAATCTATTTTTTGCTCCTTATATTTCTATTAATAAGTTGTATCCCTGTCTTTTTTGGTTCTTTTCTTATTAAAATTTATAACTAATTAATCTATTCGTTCCTTATTTTTCCAGGTATTTCGTTTTATTATTTCTATGCTCGTCTTTTTGGTGCTTTTCTTATTCCTATTTATAACTAACTAATCTATTCTTCGTTCCTTATTTTTCTTTTTATTTCTTTTTATCAACTTCTATTCTTGTGTTTTTTGTGCTGTTCTTATTCCAATCTATAACTAACTATTCTATTCTTTCTTTATTTTTCCAGATATTTCTTTTTATTAATTCGTATGCTTTTTTTTTTGTTTATTTTTCTTATCCCAATCAATAACTAACTAATATATTCGTTATATTATCTAGTTATTTCTTTTCATTAACTTCTATGCTCGTCTATTTGGCGCTTTTCTTATTCCAGTCTATAACTAACTCATTTGTTCTTCGTTCCTTATTTTTCTTTTTATTTATTTTTATTAACTTCTTTGCTTGGTTTTTGTGCTGTTCTTAATCCAATCTATAACTAACTAATCAATTTTTTGCTCCTTGTATTTATATATATTAGTTTTTATTAACTTGTATGCGTGTCTTTTTTTGGTTCTTTTCTTATTCAAATTTATAACTAACTAATCTATTCCTTCCTTATTTTTCCAGGTATTTCTTTTTATTATTTCTATGCTCGTCTTTTTGGTGCATTTCTTATTCCAATTTATAACTAACTAATCTATCCTTCGTTCCTTATTCTTCCAGGTATTTCTTTTTATTAACTTCTATGCCTGTCTTTTCGGTACTTTTCTTATTCCAATCTATAACTAAATAATCTATTCTTCGTTCCTTTTTTTCTAGTTATTTCTTCTCATTAACTTGTATGCTTGTCTTTTTTAGTGCTTTTCTTATTCTAATTTATAAGTAACTAATCTATTTTTCTTTCCTTATATTTTCTAGTATTTCTTTTAATTATATTGTATGCTTGTCTTTTTGGCGCTTTTCTTAATTTTCTATTAACTTCTTTTCATTAACTTCTATGCTTGTCTTTTTGGTACTTTTCTTATTCCAATCTATAATTAACTAATCTATTTTTCTTTCCTTATATTTTCTAGTTATTTCCATTTATTATCTTCTATGCTTGTCTTTTTGGTTCTTTTCTTATTCCAAATTATAACTAACTAATATATTTTTCTTTCCTTATTTTTCCAGGTATTTCTTTTTATTAATTTATATGCTTGTCTTTTTTGGTGCTTTTCTTATTCCAATTTATAACTAACTAATCTATTCTTCTTTCCCTATTTTTCTATTTACTTCTTTTCATTAACTTCTGTGCTCGTCTTTTTGGTACTTTTCTTTATTCCAGTCTATAACTTACTAATCTATTCTTCGTTCCTTATTTTCTAGTTATTTCTTTTCATTAACTTCTATGCCTGTCATTTTTAGTTCTTTTCTTATTCCAGTCTATAATTAACTAATCTATTTTTCTATCCTTATATATTCTAGTTATTTCTTTTCATTAACTTCTATGCCTGTCTTTTTTAGTGCTTTTCTTAATCCAATTTATAACTAACTAATCTTTTCCTTCTTTATTTTTCCAGGTGTTTCTTTTTATTATTTCTATGCTCGTCTTTTTGGTGCTTTTCTTATTCCAGTTTATAACTAACTAATGTATTCTTCCCTTATTTTTCCAGGTATTTCTTTTTATTAACTTGTGTGCTTGTCTTTTGGGTACTTTTCTTATTCCAATTTATAACTAACTAATCTATTCTTCGTTCCTTATTTTTCTTTTTATTTCTTTTTATCAACTTCTATTCTTGTCTTTTTTGTGCTGTTCTTATTCCAATCTATAACTAACTATTCTATTCTTTCTTTATTTTTCCAGATATTTCTTTTTATTAATTCGTATGCTCTTTTTTTGTTTATTTTTCTTATCCCAATCAATAACTAACTAATATATTCGTTATATTTTCTATTTATTTCTTTTCATTAACTTCTATGCTCGTCTTTTTGGCGCTTTTCTTATTCCAATCTATAACTAACTAATCTGTTCTTCGCTCCTTATTTTTCTTTTTATTTCTCTTTATTAACTTCTTTGCTTGTTTTTTGGTGCTGTTTTTAATCCAATCTATAACTAACTAATCATTTTTTTGCTCCTTGTATTTATATATATTAGTTTTTATTAACTTGTATGCGTGTCTTTTTTTTGGTTCTTTTCTTATTCAAATTTATAACTACTAATCTATTCCTTCCGTATTTTTCCAGGTATTTCTTTTTATTATTTCTATGCTTGTCTTTTTGGTGCATTTCTTATTCCAATTTATAACTAACTAATCTATCCTTCGTTCCTTATTCTTCCAGGTATTTCTTTTTATTAACTTGTATGCTTGTCTCTTTGGTACTTTTCTTATTCCAATTTATAACTAACTAATCTATTCTTCGTTCCTTATTTTTCTAGTTATTTCTTTTCATTAAATTCTATGCTTGTCTCTTTGGTACTTTTGTTATTCCACTTAATAACTAACTAATATATTCTTTGTTCCTTATTTTCGAGGTATTTCTTTTATTAACTTGTATGCTCGTCTTTTTGGTACTCTTCTTATCCCAATCTATAACTAACTAATCTATTCGCTACTTATTTTTCCAGGTATTTATTTTTATTAACTTCTATGCCTGTCTTTTCGGTACTTTTCTTATTCCAATCTATAACTAAATAATCTATTTTTTGCTCCTTATATTTCTATTTATTAAGTTGTATGCCTGTCTTTTTTGGTTCTTTTCTTATTAAAATTTATAACTAATTAATCTATTCGTTCCTTATTTTTCCAGGTATTTCGTTTTATTATTTCTATGCTCGTCTTTTTGGTGCTTTTCTTATTCCTATTTATAACTAACTAATCTATTCTTCCCTTAATTTTCCAGGTATTTCTTTTCATTAACTTCTGTGCCTGTCTTTTTGGTGCCCTTCTTATTCCAATCCAAATTGGAATAAGAAAAGCACTAAAAAAGACAGACATAGACGTTAATGAAAAGAAATAACTAGAATATATAAGGAAAGAAAAATAGATTAGTTAATTATAGACTGGAATAAGAAAAGCACCAAAAATGACAAGCATTCAAGTTAATAAAAAGAAATAGCTAGAAAATATAAGGAACGAAGAATAGATTAGTTAGTTATAAACTGGAATAAGAAAAGAACCAAAAAAGACGAGCATAGAAGTTAATAAAAAGAAATAGCTAGAAAATATAAGGAACGAAGAATAGATTAGTTAGTTATAAATTGGAATAAGAAAAGAACCCAAAAAGACGAGCATAGAAGTTAATAAAAAGAAATAACTAGAAAATATAAGAAAAGAATAGAATAGTTAGTTACTGATTGGAATAAGAAAAGTACCCAAAAGACGAGCTTACGAATTAATAAAAAGAAATATCTGGAAAAATAAGAAAAGAATAGATTAGTTAGTTATAGATTGGAATAAGAGAAGCACAAAAAAGACAAACATACAAGTTAATAAAAAAGAAATAAGAAGAAAAATAAGGAACGCAGAACAGATTAGTTAGTTATTGATTGGAATTAGAAAAGCACAAAAAAGACGAGCATATAAGTTAATAAAAGAAATAACTAGAAAATAAAAGGAACGAAGGATAGATTAGTTAGTTATAGATTGGAATAAAGAAAAGTACTAAAAAGACGAGCATAGAAGTTAATAAAAAGAAGTACATAGAAAAATATGGAAAGAAGAATAAATTAGTTACTTATAAATTGGAATAAAAAAAGCACCAAAAAAGAAAAGCTTAGAAGTTAATTAAAAGAAATAACTATAAAATATAAGGAAAGAAAAATTGATTAGTTAGTTATAAATTGGATTAAGAAAAGCACTAAAAAAAGACAGGCATAGAAGTTAATAAAAAAAACTAGAAAAATAAGGAACGCAGAATAGATTAGTTAGTTATAGATTGGAATAAGAAAAGCACAAAAAAAACAGCATACAAGTTAATAGAAAGAAATACCTGGAAAATATAAGGAACGAAGAATAGATTAGTTAGTTATAGATTGCAAAAAGAACAGCAACAAGAAGTTAATGAAAAGAAATACCTGGAAAAATAAGGGAAGAATAGATGAGTTAGTTATAAATTGTAATAAGAAAAACACCAAAAAGACGAGCATAGAAATGATAAAAGAAATAAAGAAAAATAACTGGAAAAGAAAGAATAGATTAGTTAGTTATAAATGGAATAAAGAAAACACAAAAAGATAAACAGTTAATAAAAGAAATAACTAGAAAATATAAGGAAAGAAAATAGATTAGTTAGTTATAGATTAAAATAAGAATAGAATTAGTTATAATGGAATAAGAAAAAGACAAAGAATAACCAACTAACTAAACTATTCTTCGTTCCTTATTTTTCTAGTTATTTCTTTTTATTAACTTCTATGCTCGTCTTTTTGGTTCTTTTCTTATTCCAATTTATAACTAACTAATCTATTCTTCGTTCCTTATTTTTCTTCTTATTTCTTTTTATTAACTTCTATGCTCGTCTTTTTGGTCTGTTCTTAATTCAATATATAAATAACTAATCTATTCTTCCCTTATTTTTCTAGTTATTTCTTTTCATTAACTTCTATGCCTGTCTTTTTGGTACTTTTCTTATTCCAATCTATAACTAACTAATCTATTTTTCTTTCCTTATATTTTCTAGTTATTTCTTTTCATTAACTTCTATGCCTGTCTTTTTGGTACTTTTCTTATTCCAGTTTATAACTAACTAATCTATTCCTCGTTCCTTATATTTTCTAGCTATTTCTTTTTATTAACTTGTATGCTTGTCTTTTTTGGTGCTTTTATTATTCCAATTTATAACTAACTAATATATTCTTCTTTCCATATTTTTCTATTTACTTCTTTTCATTAACTTCTATGCTCGTCTTTTTTGTACTTTTCTTTATTCCAATCTATAACTAACTAATCTATTCTTCGTTCCTTATTTTTCTAGTTATTTCTTTTATTAACCTCTGTGCTCGTCTTTTTAGTGCTTTTCTTATTCCAATTTATAACTAACTAATCTATTCTTCGTTCCTTATATTTTCTAGTTATTTCTTTTATTAACTTCTATGCTTGTCTTTTTTGGTTCTTTTCTTATTCCAATCTATAACTAACTAATCCATCCTTCGTTCCTTATTTTTCTAGTTATTTCTTTTTATTAACTTCTATGCTTGTCTTTTTGGTACTTTTCTTATTCCAATGTATAACTAACTAATCTATTCATTCCTTATTTTTCTAGGTATTTATTTTCATTACCTTCTATGCTTGTTTGTTTTTTAGTACTTTTCTTTATTTTCAATCTATAACTAATCTTTTCTTTCCTTTTTGTAATTTATAACTAACTACTCTATTCTTCGTTCCTTGTTTTTCTTCTTATTTCTTTTCATTAACTTCTATGCTCGTCTTTTTGGTACTTTTATTCCAATTTATAACTAACTAATCTATTTTTCTTTCCTTATGTTTTCTACTTATTTCTTTTAATTAACTTCTATGCTTGCCTTTTTGGTTCATTTCTTATTCCAATCTATAGCTAACTAATCTATTTCAAGTCCCATATTTTTCTTCTTATTTCTTTTTATAAACTTCTATGCCTCTCTTTTTGGTACTTTTCTTATTCTAATTTATAACTAACTAATCTATTCTTCGTTCCTTATTTTTCCAGGTATTTCTTTTCATTAACTTGTATGCTTGTCTTTTTTGTATTTTTCTTATTCCAGTCTATAACTAACTAATCTATTCTGCGTTCCTTATTTTTCTTCTTATTTCTTTTTATTAACTTCTATGCCTATCTTTTTTAGTGCTTTTCTTCTTCCAATTTATAACTAACTAATCTATTCTTCTTTCCTTATTTTTCTAGTTATTTCTATTTATTAACGTCTATGCTCGTCTTTTTTGGTACTTTTCTTATTCCAATCTATAACTAACTAATCTATTCCTTCCTTACTTTTCCAGGTATTTCTTTTCATTAACTTCTATGCTCGTCTTTTTGGTACTTTTCTGAATTCAATCTATTACTAACTAATGTATTATTTTTTCCTTATATTTTTCTAGTTATTTCTTTTTATTAACTTCTATTCTTGTCTTTTTGGTGCTTCTCTTATTCCAATCTATAACTAATTAATCTATTCTTTCATTATTTTTCCAGATATTTCTTTTTATAATTTCGTATGCTCGTTTTTTTGGGTACTTTTCTTATTCCAATTAATTACTAACTAATCTTTTCTCTTCATATATATTCTAGTTATTTCTTTTCATTAACTTCTATGCTAGTATTTTTGTGTTCTTTTCTTATTCCAATTTATAACTAATCTATTCCTTATTTCTTATATTTTCTAGGTATTTCTTTTTATTAACTTGTGTGCCTGTCTTTTTTGGTGCTTTTCTTATTCTAATTTATAACTAACTAATCTATTCTTCTTTCCATATTTTTCTATTTATTTCTTTTCATTAACTTCTATGCTCGTTTTTTTTAGAACTTTCCTTATTCCAATCTATAACTAACTAATCTATTCTTCGTTCCTTTATTTTTCTCATAATTTCTTTTATTAACCTCTATGCTTGTTTTTTTTTCTTTTCTTATTCCAAATTATAACTAACTAATATTTTTTTTTCCCTTATTTTTCCAGGTATTTCTTTTTATTAATTTATATGCTTGTCTTTTTTTGGTGCTTTTCTTATTCCAATTTATAACTAACTAATCTATTCTTCTTTGCATATTTTTCTATTTACTTCTTTTCATTAACTTCTGTGCTCGTCTTTTTGGTACTTTTCTTATTTCAATCTATATCTGACTAATCTATTCTTCCCTTATTTTTCCTGGTTTTTCTTTTCATTAACTTCTATGCCTGACTTTTTGGTACTTTTCTTATTCCAATTTATAACTAAGTAATCTATTCTTCGTTCCCTATATTTTCTAGTCATTTCTTTTTATTAATTTGTAATGTATATAGTTATTTCTTTTTATTAACTTCTATGCTCGTCTTTTGGGGTTCTTTTCTTATTCCAATTTATAACTAACTAATCTATTCTTCGTTCCTTATAATTTCTAGCTATTTCTTTTTATTAACTTGAATGCTTGTCATTTTTGGTGCTTTTCTTATTCCAATCTATAATTAACTAATCTTTTTTTCTTTCCTTATATATTCTAGTTAATTCTTTTCATTAACTTCTATGCCTGTCTTTTTTAGTGCTTCTCTTATTCCAGTCTATAATTAACTAATCTATTTTTCTTTCCTTATATATTCTAGGTATTTCTTTTCATTAACTTCTATGCCTGTCTTTTTTAGTGCTCTTCTTATTACAATTTATAACTAACTAATCTATTCCTTCTTTATTTTTCCAGGTATTTCTTTTTATTATTTCTATTCTCGTCTTTTTGGTGCTTTTCTTATTCCAGTTTATAACTAACTAATGTATTCTTCCTTTATTTTTCCAGGTATTTCTTTTTATTAACTTGTATGCTTGTCTTTTTGGTACTTTTCTCATTCCAATTTATAAATAACTTATCTATTCTTCGTTCCTTATTTTTCTTTTTATTTCTATTTATCAACTTCTATTCTTGTCTTTTTGGTGCTGTTCTTATTCCAATCTATAACTAACTATTCTATTCTTTCCTTATTTTTCCAGATATTTCTTTTTATTAATTCGTATGCTCGTCTTTTGGGTATTTTTCTCATTCCAATCAATAACTAACTAATGTATTCTTTCGTTATATTTTCTAGTTATTTCTTTTCATTAACTTCTATGTTCGTCTTTTTGGCGCTTTTCTTATTCCAGTCTGTAAGTAACTAATCTATTCTTCGTTCCTTATTTTCCTTTTTATTTCTCTTTATTAACTTCTTTGCTTGTTTTTTGGTGCTGTTCTTAATCCAATCTATAACTAACTAATCATTTTTTTGCTCCTTGTATTTATATATATTAGTTTTTATTAACTTGTATGCGTGTCTTTTTTTTGGTTCTTTTCTTATTCAAATTTATAACTAACTAATCTATTCCTTCCGTATTTTTCCAGGTATTTCTTTTTATTATTTCTATGCTTGTCTTTTTGGTGCATTTCTTATTCCAATTTATAACTAACTAATCTATCCTTCGTTCCTTATTCTTCCAGGTATTTCTTTTTATTAACTTCTATGCCTGTCTTTTCGGTACTTTTCTTATTCCAATCTATAACTAAATAATCTATTTTTTGCTCCTTATATTTCTATTTATTAAGTCGTATGCCTGTCTTTTTTGGTTCTTTTCTTATTCAAGTTTATAACTAATTAATCTATTCGTTCCTTATTTTTCCAGGTATTTCGTTTTATTATTTCTATGCTCGTCTTTTTGGTGCTTTTCTTATTTCAATTTATAACTAACTAATCTATTCTTCCCTTATTTTTCCAGGTATTTCTTTTCATTAACTTCTATGCCTGTCTTTTTGGTGCCCTTCTTATTCCAATCTAAATTGGAATAAGAAAAGGACTAAAAAAGACAGACATAGACGTTAATGAAAAGAAATAACTAGAATATATAAGGAAAGAAAAATAGATTAGTTCATTATAGACTGCAATAAAAAAAGCACCAAAAATGACAAGCATTCAAGTTAACAAAAAGAAATAGCTAGAAAATATAAGGAACGAAGAATAGATTAGTTAGTTATAAATTGGAATAAGAAAAGAACCCCAAAAGACGAGCATAGAAGTTAATAAAAAGAAATAACTAGAAAATATAAGAAAAGAATAGATTAGTTAGTTATAGATTGGAATAAGAGAAGCACAAAAAAGACAAACATACAAGTTAATAAAAAAGAAATAAGAAGAAAAATAAGGAACGCAGAACAGATTAGTTAGTTATAGATTGGAATTAGAAAAGCACAAAAAAGACGAGCATATAAGTTAATAAAAGAAATAACTAGAAAATAAAAGGAACGAAGGATAGATTAGTTAGTTATAGATTGGAATAAGGAAAGTACTAAAAAGACGAGCATAGAAGTTAATAAGAAGTAAATAGAAAAATATGGAAAGAAAAATAGATTAGTTAGTTATAGATTGGAATAAGAAAAGAACCAAAAAGACAGCATACAAGTTAAAAAAGAAATGACTAGAAAATATAAGGAACGAAGAAAAGATTACTTAGTTATAAATTGGAATAATAAAAGTACCAAAAAGACAGGCATAGAAGTTAATGAAAAGAAATACCTGGAAAAATAAGGAATGAAGAATAGATTAGTTAGTTATAGATTGAAATAAGGAAAATACTATGAAGACGAGCAAAGAAGTTAATAAAAAGAAGTATATAGAAAAATAAGGAAAGAAGAATAGATTAGTTAGTTATAAATTGGAATAAGAAAAGCACCAAAAAAGACAAGCATACAAATTAATCAAAAGAAATACCTGGAAAACATAAGGAAAGAAAAATAGATTAATTAGTTATAGATTGGAATAAGAAAAGTACCCAAAAGACGAGCATACGAATTTTAAAAAAATAAGTATCTGGAAAAACAAGGAAAGAATAGATTAGTTATTTATAGATTGGAATAAGAAAAATAAGGAACGAAGAATAAATTAGTTAGTTATAGATTGCAATGAGAACAGCACCAAAAAGACAAGCATACAAGTTAATAAAAAGAAATGACTAGAAAATATAAGGAAAGAAAAATAGATTAGTTAGTTATAGATTGGAATAAAAACTGCACGAAAAGACAAGCATAGAATTTAATAAAAATAAATAACTAGAAAAATATAAGGAAAGAGAAATAGATTAGTTAGTTATAGACTGGAATAAAGAAAAGTACCAAAAAGACGAACATAGAAGTTAATGAAAAGAAGTAAATAAAATAAAATGGAAATAAGAATAGATTAGTTAGTTATAAATTGGAATAAGAAAAGCACTAAAAAAGACAAGCATACAAGTTAATAAAAAGAAATAATTAGAAAAATAAGGAACGAAAAATTGATTAGTTAGTTATAGATTGGAATAAGAAAAGTACCAAAAAGACAAGCATAGAAGTTAATAAAAAGAAATAACTAGAAAAATATAAGGAAAGAAAAATCGATTAGTTACTTATAGATTGGAATAAGAAGAGTACCAAAAAAAGCGAGCATAGAAGCTAATAAAAAGAAATACCTGGAAAAATAAGGAAAGAAGAATAGATTAGTTAAATTATAAATTGGAATAAGAAAAGCACTAAAAAACACAGGCATGCAAGTTAATACAAGAAATACCTCGAAAATAAGGAACGAAGAATAGATTAGTTAGTTATACCAAACTAAACTGTTCTTCGTTCCTTATTTTTCTAGTTATTTCTTTTTATTAACTTGTATGCTCGTCTTTTTGGTTCTTTTCTTATTCCAATTTATAACTAACAAATCTATTCTTCGTTCCTTATTTTTCTTTTTATTTCTTTTTATTAACTTCCATGCTCGTCTTTTTGGTCTGTTCTTATTTCAATCTATAAATAACTAATCTATTCTTCCCTTATTTTTCGAGTTATTTCTTTTCATTAACTTTTATTCCTGTCTTTTTGGTACTTTTCTTACTCCAATCTATAACTTACTTATCTATTTTTCTTTCCTCATATTTTCTAGTTATTTCTTTTCATTAACTTCTATGCCTGTCTTTTTGTTACTTTTCTTATTCCAGTTTATAACTAACTAATCTATTCCTCGTTCCTAATATTTTCTAGCTATTTCTTTTTATTAACTTGTATGCTTGTCTTTTTTGGTGCTTTTATTATTTCAGTTTATAACTAACTAATCTATTCTTCGTTCCTTATTTTTCTATTTACTTCATTTCATTAACTTCTATACTCGTCTTTTTTGTACTTTTCTTTATTCCAATCTATAACTAACTAATCTATTCTTCGTTCCTTATTTTTCTAGCTATTTCTTTTATTAACCTCTGTGCTCGTCTTTTTAGTGCTTTTCTTATTTCAATTTATAACTAACTAATCTATTCTTCATTCCTTATATTTTCTAGTTATTTCTTTTATTAACTTCTATGCTTGTCTTTTTTGGTTCTTTTCTTTTTCCAATTTATAACTAACTAATCCATCCTTCGTTCCATATTTTTCTAGTTATTTCTTTTTATTAACTTCTATGCTTATCTTTTTGATACTTTTCTTATTCCAATGTATAACTAACTAATCTATTCATTCCTTATTTTTCTAGGTATTTATTTTCATTACCTTCTATGCTTGTTTGTTTTTTAGTACTTTTCTTTATTTTCAATCTATAACTAATCTTTTCTTTCCTTTTTGTAATTTATAACTAACTACTCTATTCTTCGTTCCTTGTTTTTCTTCTTATTTCTTTTCATTAACTTCTATGCTCGTCTTTTTGGTACTTTTATTCCAATTTATAACTAACTAATCTATTTTTCTTTCCTTATGTTTTCTACTTATTTCTTTTAATTAACTTCTATGCTTGCCTTTTTGGTTCATTTCTTATTCCAATCAATAGCTAAAAAATCTATTTCAATTCCCATATTTTTATTCTTATTTCTTTTTATAAACTTCTATGCTCTCTTTTGGTTCTTTTCTTATTCTAATTTATAACTAATCTATTCTTCGTTCCTTATTTTTCCAGGTATTTCTTTTCATTAACTTGTATGCTCGTCTTTTGGGTTATTTTCTTATTCCAGTTTATAACTAACTAATCTATTCTGCGTTCCTTTATTTTTCTTATTTCTTTTTATTAACTTCTATGCCTATCTTTTTAGTGCTTTCTTCTTCAATTTATAACTAACTAATCTATTCTTCTTTCCTTATTTTCTATTTATTTCATTTATTAACGTCTATGCTCGTCTTTTTTGGTACTTTTCTTATTCCAATCTATAACTAACTAATCTATTCCTTCCTTACTTTTCCAGGTATTTCTTTTCATTAACTTCTATGCTCGTCTTTTTGGTACTTTTCTGAATTCAATCTATTACTAACTAATGTATTATTTTTTCCTTATATTTTTCTAGTTATTTCTTTTTATTAACTTCTATTCTTGTCTTTTTGGTGCTTCTCTTATTCCAATCTATAACTAATTAATCTATTCTTTCATTATTTTTCCAGATATTTCTTTTTATAATTTCGTATGCTCGTTTTTTTGGGTACTTTTCTTATTCCAATTAATTACTAACTAATCTTTTCTCTTCATATATATTCTAGTTATTTCTTTTCATTAACTTCTATGCTAGTCTTTTTGTGTTCTTTTCTTATTCCAATTTATAACTAATCTATTCTTGTTCCTTATATTTTCTAGTTATTTCTTTTTATTAACTTGTGTGCCTGTCTTTTTTGGTGCTTTTCTTATTCTAATTTATAACTAACTAATCTATTCTTCTTTCCATATTTTTCTATTTATTTCTTTTCATTAACTTCTATGCCTGTCTTTTTTAGTTCTTTTCTTATACCAGTCTATAATTAACTAATCTATTTTTCTTTCCTTATATATTCTAGTTATTTCTTTTCATTAACTTCTATGCCTGTCTTTTTTAGTGCTTTTCTTATTCTAATTTATAATTAACTAATCTATTCCTTCTTTATTTTTCCAGGTATTTCCTTTTATTATTTTTATGCTCGTCTTTTTGGTGCTTTTCTTATTCCAGTTTATAACTAATTAATGTATTCTTCCCTTATTTTTCCAAGTATTTCTTTTTATTAACTTGCATGCTTGTCTTTTTGGTACTTTTCTTATTCCAATTTATAACTAACTAATCTATTCTTCGTTCCTTATTTTTCTTTTTATTTCTTTTTATCAACTTCTATTCTTGTCTTTTTTGTGCTGTTCTTATTCCAATCTATAACTAACTATTATATTCTTTCCTTATTTTTCCAGATATTTCTTTTTATTAATTCGTATGCTCGTCTTTTGGGTATTTTTCTTATTCCAATCAATAACTAACTAATATATTCTTTCGTTATATTTTCTAGTTATTTCTTTTCATTAACTTCTATGCTCGTCTTTTTGGCGCTTTTCTTATTCCAGTCTATAACTAACTAATCTATTCTTCGTTCCTAATTTTTCTTTTTATTTCTCTTTATTAACTTCTTTGCTTGTTTTTTGGTGCTGTTCTTAATCCAATCTATAACTAACTAATCAATTTTTTGCTCCTTGTATTTATATATATTAGTTTTTATTAACTTGTATGCGTGTCTTTTTTTGGTTCTTTTCTTATTCAAATTTATAAGTAACTAATCTATTCCTTCCTCATTTTTCCAGGTATTTCTTTTTTATTATTTCTATGCTTGTCTTTTTGGTGCATTTTTTATTCCAATTTATAATTAACTGATCTATCCTTCGTTCCTTATTCTTCCAGGTATTTCTTTTTATTAACTTGTATGCTCGTCTTTTTGGTAGTTTTCTTATTCCAATCTATAACTAACTAATCTATTCTTCCCTTAATTTTCTAGGTATTTCTTTTCATTAACTTATGTGCCTGTCTTTTTGGTGCCCTTCTTATTCCAATCCAAATTGGAATAAGAAAAGCACTAAAAAAGACAGACATAGACTTTAATGAAAAGAAATAACTAGAATATATAAGGAAAGAAAAATAGATTAGTTAATTATAGACTGGAATAAGAAAAGCACCAAAAATGACAAGCATTCAAGTTAATAAAAAGAAATAACTAGAAAATATAAGGAACGAGGAATAGATTAGTTAGTTATAAATTGGAATAAGAAAAGAACCCAAAAAGACGAGCATAGAAGTTAATAAAAAGAAATAACTAGAAAATATAAGAAAAGAATAGAATAGTTAGTTACTGATTGGAATAAGAAAAGTACCCAAAAGACGAGCTTACGAATTAATAAAAAGAAATATCTGGAAAAATAAGAAAAGAATAGATTAGTTAGTTATAGACTGGAATAAGAGAAGCACAAAAAAGACAAACATACAAGTTAATAAAAAAGAAATAAGAAGAAAAATAAGGAACGCAGAATAGATTAGTTAGTAATAGATTGGAATTAGAAAAGCACAAAAAAGACGAGCATATAAGTTAATAAAAGAAATAACTAGAAAATAAAAGGAACGAAGGATAGATTAGTTAGTTATAGATTGGAATAAAGAAAAGTACTAAAAAGACGAGCATAGAAGTTAATAAAAAGAAGTAAACAGAAAAATATGGAAAGAAGAATAGATTAGTTACTTATAAATTGGAATAAGAAAAGCTTAGAAATTAATTTAAAGAAATAACTAGAAAATATATGGAAAGAAAAAAATGATTAGTTAGTTATAAATTGGATTAAGAAAAGCACTAAAAAAAGACAGGCATAGAAGTTAATAAAAAAAACTACAAAAATAAGGAACGCAGATAGATTAATTAGTTATATATTGGAATAAGAAAAGCACAAAAAAGACACCATACAAGTTAATGAAAAGAAATACCTGGAAAATATAAGGAACGAAGAATAGATTAGTTAGTTATAGATTGCAATAAGAACAGCACCAAAAAGACAACCATACAAGTTAATAAAAAGAAATAACTAGAAAATATAAGGAACGAAGAATAGATTACTTAGTTATAAATTAGAATAAGAAAAGTACCAAAAAGACAGGAATAGAAGTTAATGAAAAGAAATACCTGGAAAAATAAGGGAAAAATAGATGAGTTAGTTATAAATTGTAATAAGAAAAGAACCAAAAAGACGAGCATAGAAATAATAAAAAGAAATACCTGGAAAAATAAGGAAAGAATAGTTTAGTTAGTTATAAATTGGAATAAGAAAGGCAACAAAAAGACAAGCATACAGGTTAATAAAAAGAAATAACTGGAAAAACAAGGAAAGAATAGATTAGTTAGTTATAAATTGGAATAAGAAAAGTACCAAAAAGACAAGCACACAAGTTAATAAAAAGAAATGACTAGAAAATGTAAGGAAAGAAAAATAGATTAGTTAGTTATAGATTGGAATAAAAACTGCACCAGAAGACAAGCATAGAAGTAAATAAAAATAAATAACTAGAAAAATATAAGGAAAGAGAAATAGATGAGTTAGTTATAGATTGGAATAAGAAAAGCACTAAAAAGACGAGCACAGAGGTTAATGAAAGAATTAACTAGTAAACGAATAGAATAGAATAATTAGTTATAGACTGGAATTAAGAAAAGTACCAAAAAGGCGAGCATAGAAGTTAATGAAAAGAAGTAAATAGAAAAATATGGAAATAAGAATAGATTAGTTAGTTATAAATTGAAATAAGAAAAGCATAGAAGTTAATAAAAAGAAATAACTAGAAAAATAAGGAACGAAAAATAGATTAGTTAGTTATAGATTGGAATAAGAACAGCACCAAAAAGACGAGCATAGAAGTTAATAAAAGAAATACCCTCGAAAATAAGGAACGAAGAATAGATTAGTTAGTTATAACTAACTAAACTATTCTTCGTTCCTTATTTTTCTAGTTATTTCTTTTTATTAACTTCTATGCTCGTCTTTTTGGTTCTTTTCTTATTCCATTTTATAACTAACAAATCTATACTTCGTTCCTTATTTTTCTAGTTATTTCTTTCCATATTTTTCTATTTACTTCTTTTCATTAACTTCTATGCTCGCCTTTTTGGTACTTTTCTTAATTCCAGTCTATAACTAATTATTCTATTATTTATTATTATTATTATTTATTATTTTTCCCTTATTTTTCTAGTTATTTCTTTTCATTAACTTTTATTCCTGTCTTTTTGGTACTTTTCTTACTCCAATCTATAACTAACTTATCTATTTTTCTTTCCTCATATTTTCTAGTTATTTCTTTTCATTAACTTCTATGCCTGTCTTTTTGTTACTTTTCTTATTCCAGTTTATAACTAACTAATCTATTCCTCGTTCCTTATATTTTCTAGCTATTTCTTTTTATTAACTTGTATGCTTGTCTTTTTTGGTGCTTTTATTATTCCAGTTTATAACTAACTAATATATTCTTCTTTCCATATTTTTCTATTTACTTCATTTCATTAACTGTCTTTTTGTACTTTTCTTTATTCCAATCTATTACTAACTAATCTATTCTTCGTTCCTAATATTTTCTTGTTATTTCTTTTATTAACTTATGCTTGTCTTTTGGTTCTTTTCTTTTCCAATCTATAACTAACTAATCCATTCTTCTTTCATATTTTTCTAGTTATTTCTTTATTAACTTTATGCTTGTCTTTTTATACTTTTCTTTTTCAAAAGAGATGACTAGAAAATATAAGGAACGATGAATAGATTAGTTAGTTATAAATTGGAATAAGAAAAGTACCAAAAAGACAAGCATAGAAGTTAATGAATAGAAATACCTGGAAAAATAAGGGAAGAATAGATTAGTTAGTTATAGATTGCAATAAGAACAGCACCAAAAACACAAGTATACAAGTTAATAAAAAGAGATGACTAGAAAAATAAGGGGAGAATAGATTAGTTAATTATAGATTGGAATAAGAAAAGCACCAAAAAGACAAGCATAGAAGTTAATAAAAAGAAATAGCTAGAAAATATAAGGAACGATGAATAGATTAGTTAATTATAAATGGAATAAGAAAAGTACAAAAAAAAACAGGCACAGAAATTATAAAAAGAAATACCTGGAAAAATAAGGAAGGAATAGATTTGTTAGTTATAAATTGGAATAAGAAAAGAACCAAAAAAGACAAGCATACAAAATAGTAAAAAGAAGTAAATAGATAAAAATAAGGAGCAAAAAATAGATTAATTATTTATAGATTGGAATAAGAAAATCACCAAAAAGACGAGCATAGAAGTTAATAAAAGAAATACCTGGAAAATAAGGAACGAAGAATAGATTAGTTACTTATAAATTGGAATAAAAAAAGCACTAAGAAAGACAAGCATATAAGCTAATGAAAAGAAATAAGTAGCAAAATAAGGAACGAAGGATAGATTATTTAGTCATAAATTAGAATAAAAAAAAGCACTACAAAAGACAAGCATACAAGTTAATAAAAAGAAATAACTAGAAGAATAAGGAACGAAGGAAAAATTAGTTAGTTATAAATTGGAATAAGAAAAGAACCAAAAAAGACAAGCATACAAGTTAATAAAAAGAAATAACTAGAAAAATATAAGGAAAGAACAATAGATTAGTTAGTTATAGATTATAATAAGAAAAGTACCAAAAAACACGAGCATAGAATTTAATAAAAGAAATACCTGGAAATATAAGGACAGAAGAATAGATAAGTTAGTTACAAATTGGAATAAGAAAAACACTAAAAAAGACAGGGATAGAAGTTAGTGGAAAGAAATAAGAAGGAAAAAAGGAATACAGAATAGATAAGTTAGTTATAGATTGGAATAAGAAAAGCACAAAAAAGACAATCGTAGAAGTTAATGAAATTAAATAACTAAATAAATAAGAAACGATAATTGATTAGTTAGTTATAAATTGGAATAAGAAAAGTACCAAAAAGACGAGCATAGAAGTTAATAAAAAGAAATAAGTAGAAAAATAAGGAACGAACAATAGATTAGTTAGTTATACTTATTCTGTCTTTTTTATTCTAGCTTTTTTTGTTCTTTCTTTTTATAACTATGCTTTTATTCAATTTATAACTAATCATTATTCTTCTATTTTCTATTTTTTATTAACTTCTATTCTTTTTTTTTTCAGTCTATAACTAATTATTCTATTATTTATTATTATTTATTATTTTTATTTTTAGTTATTTCTTTTTAACTTTTATTCCTGTTTTTGGTACTTTTCTTACTCCAATCTATTAACTTATCTATTTTCTTTCCTCATATTTTCTAGTTATTTTTCATTACTTCTATGCCTGTCTTTTTTACTTTTCTTATTCCAGTTTATAACTAACTAATCTATTCCTCGTTCCTTATTTTTTTCTATTTCTTTTTATTAACTTGTATGCTTGTTTTTTGGTGCTTTTATTATTCCAGTTTATAACCAACTAATATGTTCTTCTTTCCATATTTTCATTTACTTCATTTCATTAACTGTCTTTTTGTACTTTTCTTTATTCCAATCTATAACTAACTAATTTATTCTTCGTTCCTTATATTTTCTTGTTATTTCTTTTATTAACTTCTATGCTTGTCTTTTCTGGTTCCTTTCTTTTTCCAATCTATAACTAACTAATCCATCCTTCGTTCCATATTTTTATAGTTATTTCTTTTTATTAACTTTTATGCTTGTCTTTTAGTACTTTTTCAATCTATAACTAACTAATCTATTCTCTTTATTTTCTTTTTTCATTAACTTCTATGCTCGTCTTGTTCTTTTTATAATATTTTCTAGCTATTTCTTTTTATAGTTAATAAAAAGAGATGACTAGAAAATATAAGGAACGATGAATAGATTAGTTAGTTATAAATTGGAATAAGAAAACTACCAAAAAGACAAACATAGAAGTTAATGAATAGAAATACCTGGAAAAATAAGGGAAGAATATATTAGTTAGTTATAGATTGCAATAAGAACAGCACCAAAAAGACAAGCATACAAGTTAATAAAAAGAGATGACTAGAAAAATAAGGGAAGAATAGATTAGTTAATTATAGATTGGAATAAGAAAAGCACCAAAAAGACAAGCATAGAAGGTAATAAAAAGAAATAACTAGAAAACATAAGGAACGATGAATAGATTAGTTAATTATAAATGGAATAAGAAAAGTACAAAAAAAAATAGGCACAGAAATTATAAAAAGAAATACCTGGAAAAATAAGGAAGGAATAGATTAGTTAGTTATAAATTGGAATAAGAAAAGAACCAAAAAAGACAAGCATACAAAATAGTAAAAAGAAGTAAATAGATAAAAATAAGGAGCAAAAAATAGATTAATTATTTATAGATTGGAATAAGAAAATCACCAAAAAGACGAGCATAGAATTTAATAAAAGAAATACCTGGAAAATAAGGAACGAAGAATAGATTAGTTACTTATAAATTGGAATAAAAAAAGCACTAAGAAAGACAAGCATATAAGCTAATGAAAAGAAATAACTAGAAAAATAAGGAACGAAGGATAGATTAGTTAGTTATAAATTGGAATAAAAAAAGCACTAAAAAAGACAAGCATACAAGTTAATGAAAAGAAATAACTAGAAAAATAAGGAACGAAGGAAAAATTAGTTAGTTATAGATTGGAATAAGAAAAGAACCAAAAAGACAAGCATAGAAGATAATAAAAGGAAATAACTAGAAAATATAAGGAAAGAAAAATAGATTAGTTAATTATAGATTGGAATAAGAAAAGTACCAAAAAGACAAGCATAGAAGTTAATGAAAAGAAGTTAATAGAAAATTAAGAAAAGCGCCAAAAAGACAAGCATACAATATAATTAAAAGAAATACTAGAAAATATAAGGAAAGAAAAATAGATTAGTTACTTATAAATTAGAATAAGAAAAGCACTAAAAAAGACAAGCATACAAGTTAATGAAAAGAAATAACTAGAAAAAAAGGAACGAAGAATAGATTAGTTAGTTATAGATTGGAATAAACAAAAGTACTAAAAAGACGACCATAGAAGTTAATAAAAAGAAATAAATAGAAAAATATGGAAAGAAGAATAGATTAGTTACTTATAAATTGGAATAAAAAAAGCACCAAAAAAGAAAAGCTTAGAAATTAATTAAAAGAAATAACTATAAAATATAAGGAAAGAAAAATTGATTAGTTAGTTATAAATTGGATTAAGAAAAGCACTAAAAAAGACAGGCATAGAAGTTAATAAAAAAAACTAGAAAAATAAGGAACGCAGAATAGATTAGTTAGTTATAGATTAGAATAAGAAAAGCACAAAAAAGACAGCATACAAGTTAGTAAAAAGAAATACCTGGAAAATATAAGGAACGAAGAATAGATTAGTTAGTTATAGAGTGCAATAAGAACAGCACCAAAAAGACAAGCATACAAGTTAATAAAAAAAAAATTACTAGAAAATATAAGGAACGAAGAATAGATTACTTAGTTATAAATTGGAATAAGAAAAGTACCAAAAAGACAGGAATAGAAGTTAATGAAAAGAAATACCTGGAAAAATAAGGGAAAAATAGATGAGTTAGTTATAAATTGTAATAAGAAAAGAACCAAAAAGACGAGCATAGAAATAATAAAAAGAAATACCTGGAAAAATAAGGAAAGAATAGTTTAGTTAGTTATAAATTGGAATAAGAAAAGCACCAAAAAGACAAGCATACAGGTTAATGAAAAGAAATAACTGGAAAAACAAGGAAAGAATAGATTAGTTAGTTATAAATTGGAATAAGAAAAGCACCAAAAAGACAAGCATACAGGTTAATGAAAAGAAATAATTGGAAAAACAAGGAAAGAATAGATTGGTTAGTTATAAATTGGAATAAGAAAAGTACCAAAAAGACAAGCACACAAGTTAATAAAAAGAAATGACTAGAAAATATAATGAAAGAAAAATACATTAGTTAGTTATAGACTGGAATAAGAAAAGCACTAAAAAAGACAGGCATGAAAGTTAATGAAAAGAAATAACTAGAAAATATAAGGAACGAATAGAAGATTAGTTAGTTATAAATTGGGATAAGAAAAGCACTAAAAAGACGAGCACAGAGGTTAATAAAAGAAATAACTAGAAATATAATGAACAATATATTAGTTAGTTATAGATTGGAATAAAGGAAAGTACCAAAAGACGAGCATAAAAGTTAATGAAAGAAATAACTAGACAAATAGTGAAAAAAAATCATTAGTTAGTTATAGATTGGAATAAGAACAGCACCAAAAAGACGAGCATAGAAGTTAATAAAAAGTAATAACTAGAAAAATAAGGAAAAAATAGATTACTTAGTTATAGATTGGAATAAGAAAAGCACCAAAAAGACAAGCATAGAAGTTAATGAAAAGAAGTAAATAGAAAAATATGGAAATAAGAATAGATTAGTTAGTTATAAATTGGAAAAAGAAAAGCACTAAAAAAGACAAGCATAGAAGTTAACGAAAAGAAATAACTAAAAATATATAAGGAAAGAAAAATAGATTAGTTAGTTATAGATTGTAATAAGAAAAGTACCAAAAAGACGAGCATAGAAGTTAATGAAAAGAAATAACTGGAAAATATAAGGAAAGAAAAATAGTTTAGTTAGTTATAGATTGGAATAAGAAAAGTACCAAAAAGACAAGCATACAAGTTAATAAAAAGAAATACCTGGAAAAATAAGGAATGAAAAATAGATTAGTTACTTATAAATTGGAATAAGAAAAGTACCAAAAAGACAGGCATAGAAGTTTATAAAAAGAAATACCTGGAAAAATAAGGAACGCAGAATAGATTAGTTAGTTATAGATTGCAATAAGAACAGCACAAAAAAGACAGCATACAAGTTAATAAAAAGAAATGACTGGAAAATGTAAGGAACGAGGAATAAATTACTTAGTTATAAATTGCAACAAGAAAAGTACCAAAAAGACGAGCATATAAGTTAATGAAAAGAAATACCTGGAAAAGTAAGGAAAGAATAGATTAGTTAGTTATAGATTGGAATAAGAAAAGAACCAAAAAGTCAAGCATAGGGGTTAATGAAAGGAAATAACTAAAATAATATAAAGAACGAAGAATAGATTAGTTAGTTATAGATTGGAATAAGAAAAGCACCAAAAAGACGAGGATACGAATTAATAAAAAGAAATATCTGGAAAAATAAGGAAAGAATAGACTAGTTAGTTATAGACTGGAATAAGAGAAGCACCAAAAAGACAAGCATATAAGTTAATAAAAAGAAATAACTAGAAAAATATAAGGGAAGCAAAATAGATTAGTTAGTTATAGATTGGAATAAGAAATGTACCAAAAAAGATGAGCATAGAAGTTAAGAAATAGAAATAACTAGAAAAATAAGGAAAGAAGAATAAATAAGTTAGTTATATATTGGAATAAGAAAAGCACTAAAAAAGAGAGGCATAGAAGTTAATAAAAGAAATACCTCAAAAATAAGGAACGAAGAATAGATTAGTTACTTATAAATTGAAATAAGAAAAGCACTGAAAAAGACAAGCATCGAAGTTAATGAAATGAAATAACTAGAAAATATAGAGAAAGAAAAATAGATTAGTTAGTTATAAATTGGAATAAGAAAAGTACCAAAAAATACAAGCATACAAGTTAATAAAAAGAAATAACTAGAAAAATAAGGAACGAAGGATACAATAGTTAGTTATAGACTGGAATTAGAAAAGAACCAAAAAAGACAAGCATAAAAGTTAATGAAAAGAAATAACTAGAAAATATAGAGAAAGAAAAATAGATTAGTTAGTTATAAATTGGAATTAGAAAAGTACCAAAAAAGACAGGCATAGAAGTTAATGAAAAGAAATAACTAGAAAATAAAGAACGAGGAATGGATTAGTTAGTTATAAATTGGAATAAGAAAAGTAACAAAAAAGACAGGCACAGAGATTAATGAAAAGAAATAACTAGAAAATATAAGGAAAGAATAGATTAGTTAGTTATTGACTGGAATAAGAAAAGTACCCAAAAGACGAGCATACGAATTAATAAAAAGAAATATCTGGAAAAATAAGGAATGAATAGATTAATTAGTTATAGATTTGAATAAGAATAGCACCAAAAAGACTGGCACACAAGTTAACAAAAAAATAACTAGAAAATAAAAGGAACGAAGGATAAATTAGTTAGTTGTAGATTGGAATAAGGAAAGTACTGAAAAGACGAGCATAGAAGTTAATGAAAAGAAGTAAATAGAAAAATATGGAAAGAAGAATAGATTAGTTATATATAAATTGGAATAAGAAAAGCACCAAAAAGACGAGCATACAAGTTAATAAAAGAAATAACTAGAAAATAAAAGGAACAAAGGATAGATTAGTTAGTTATAGATTGGAATAAGAAAAGCACAAAAAAGACAAGGATACAAGTTAATGAAAATAAATACCTGGAAAATATAAGGAACGAAGAGTAGATTAGTTAGTTATAGATTGCAATAAGAAAAGCACCAAAAAGCCGAGCATAGATGTTAATAAAAAGAAATGACTATAAAATATAAGGAACGAAGAATAGATTACTTAGTTGTAAATTGGAATAAGAAAAGCACTTCTTTCGCTGCATTCATCGTCAACAAACGAAAAAACCCTTTATTCATATATATATATATATAACAATAAAATATATATATATATATATATATATATATATATATATATATATATATATATATATATATATATATATATGTATATATATATATATATATATATATATATATATATATATATATATATATATATATATATATATATATATATCTATATATATCACATTTCCTTTATGTTTTATTTTATCGAATTTAGATAAACATAACTGAGTTGCGCAATTACTGCTGAGTCCAACGGTACCAATTAAAGTGGTCTGTCGAGAATAAGAGACGAGCTATGACGAAGAAAATACAAGTGTGTAGCGTCACGGCGGACATGTGAGTGAGGGAGGGGTGCAGCCAGTCACAGGAGCCGTAACAAACGCTGCCTAGGCGGCTGATGAACAGGCTCCGTCAACAGACCATAGTCACTTTTTTCTTATCATTTTCCTTACGAATTTAAGAGCGT
>NC_066573.1:8609942-8629942 GCF_024679095.1 Eriocheir sinensis | reverse complement strand
TATGAGATGCGTTTAAAAGGCCCGAATTATCCTCTCTCGGCCCCACCCTCCTCAACAATCTCACCCCCTCGCCCATCCCCTCACCTGCCCGCCCCCCGCCCCCCGCCCCCCTTGCGTCCATACCTACGCCCTGCCGCCGCGATGCCCAAACAGGTGTCTCCGCGCCCCACCGCCGCCGCCGCCGCTCCATATGGGTCAGGCCGGGTACGCCGCGCCGACGACACACCCAGGTCATCCCGACGCCCTAAAGGAGGCACTGAGCGAAGGACAAAAAAAGGGAACACTAGGACTAAGGAGAGAGGGGAAAGAAGAAGAAGAAGAAGAAGAAGAAGAAGAAGTTAAAATAGGACAAAAAAAGATGAATAGGTGTATATGATGAATGAGGAAGTGAAGGAAAGGATGAGAGAGAGAGAGAGAGAGAGAGAGAGAGAGAGAGAGAGAGAGAGAGAGAGAGAGAGAGAGAGAGAGAGAGAGAGAGAGAGAGAGAAAGAGACAAACAGAACAGAGAGAGAGAGAGAGAGAGAGAGAGAGAGAGAGAGAGAGAGAGAGAGAGAGAGAGAGAGAGAGAGAGAGAGAGAGAGAGAGAGAGAGAGAGAGAGAGAGAGAGAGAGAGAGAGAGAGAGAGAGAGTCATCAGGAAGGCACTGCAGCTGTCCCCAAAAATCCCCATGCAGTGTTGCCAACGTCCCTCTCGGCTGGCGAAGGGGCGTGAGGGAGGTGGCGGCTTGCGGCGGGGCTTAGGGTGAGGGTTCTGGGGCGTCCCAATCAGCATACCGACTAGGAAGGCCGCGTCTGTTACCTGCGTCCGTGCCCTTGAGTCTCGCACGCTTTGGCAACGCACGCCTAATGCCCGGTTTTCGTTTTGGCAGCTAAAATATGCCGACGCGGAAACTCGTTATCTTTTATGAGAGTTAAACACCGCGCTGGCCGGCCTGGGGATGGCGACGGGGACACCTGCCCACACCTGCCACCTATACCTGCCCGTTTGCCGCCCCACCTGGTACACCTACATAGATATCGACAGGTGTTATTTGCTCTCCCGTGTATATCTTAACCTGTTTAGAGTTGGAATGTGTCTGGAATGGTTTTGATTGTTTTCTTTCTCTTTTTTTGTACGTTTGCCGCCCCTGATACACCTGCATAGATATCGACAGGTGTTATTTGCTCTCCCGTGTATATCTTGACCTGTTTAGAGTTGGAATGTGTTTGGAATGATTTTGATTGTTTCCTTCATTTTTTTTGTACGTTTCCCGCCCGTGATACACCTGCATAGATAGCCACAGGTGTTGTTTTTGCCCTCCTCCTATAACTTGACCTGTTTAAGAGTGGGAAGGTGTGTGGGTGTATTGTGAATGGTTTGATTTTTTTTATCGTTTTTCTGTTGTGTTTGGAAATGTGAATGTTAAGACTTTGAGAGTAATGCGTTTTTAAGACGTTTGTAAGCCCTTCTCCCTCCTCCTCCTCCTCTTCTTCTTCCTCCTATTTTTTTTTCTGGGTTAAGTTTGATTGTTTTTTCTTTGCTGTCATATTTCTATTGCGTCTGAAAATGTGGGCGTTTTAAAGTAATGCGGTTTAAGACGTTGATAGACTCTTCTCCCTCTTCCGCCTCCTCCTCTTCTTCTTTTTCTTTTTCTACTTCCTCCTCCTCCTCCTCCTCCTCCTCTTCATCTTGCCTCTCCGCTTCCTGGTCGAGTACTGAAGAGGACATCACCGGTTTTTTTAGCTCAGTTTTATTCCTTTCTTCGCCGTTCCTGTTTGTGTCTAAATAGTGCAGGATTTTATGGTCACTTAAGAGAGCCGTGTATGTAGGGGCGGGAGGGGGGAGAAGCTGTGTGTTTGTGTGTGTGTGTGTGTGTGTGTGTGTGTGTGTGTGTGTGTGTGTGTGAGTGAGGAGTGAGAAAAAGAATGATGAATGGAAGTCTTACAGAGGTAGTGAAGGGAAGGGAAGACTGAGAGGAATGGACGAGTTGAATGGAAGAAGTGAATCAGCGAGTGAGAAGGAAAGGAAAGAGGAAAGGGGAGAAAGGAAGGAAGGAATGTAGAGGAGGAAGGAGAGAAGAAGGAAGAAAAAGGAGAAGGAAGGATGTCGCTGTTGGTGGGGGGGGGGGGGGGAAGAAGGAAGGAGAATTAAAGAAGTGAGTTTGAGAGGAAGAGAAGGAAAGAAGAAGGGAAGTCTGAGGTGCTTCTTCGCTACTCTTAGAAAACACACACACACACACACACACACACACACACAAGCACCCCAACCCTCCACACAGCCACCCCTACCCCACCACACACAGACACAACCCCCTACCCTTAATCCCCCACTCACACGCAACCCCCATCTCCCCCAACCCCCGTCCACTCACACGCACGCAAAGCCATCAAACAAAAACACACTCAGATCTCGTAACAGCCAGAGTAAATGCCTAAACTTAATTGTATCTGCTTGGTGGCTAAGAGGAGTGTTAGGGCGAGTGGGAGGTATGCGGAGGGGAGAAAGAAGGATAAGGGGGAGGGGGGAGAGAAGGATAAGAGAGGAGGGGGAGAAGAGGCTGGTGTGTGTGTGTGTGTGTGTGTGGAAAGGGTCTGGGCGGTATATCAGTGGTCTAAGACGGTCTGTGTCGCGATGATGGTGGTTACGTCTTTCTAACTTCGATAAATTCAGTAATAATATGAGATTAGACGAGACAGACGAAGCTTACGAAGTGGCTGCCTCCCCGGCCTCCCGCGCCCACTTTATGGCTTCTAATTACACGGATTCCATAAGATTATCGATCATTATTGAAGGGAATATGAGCGAGGCGGCGGCGGACATCTTGAGTACTGCAACGGAGAGGAGGAGGAGGAGGAGGAGGAGGAGGCAAAAAGGTGTATATAGGCTAAAATCAAGGTGTGAACCCCCCCCCCCCCCCCCCCTCCTTCTTCTACTTCTTCCTCCTCCTCCTCCTCCTTCTTTCTCCATGCTGCCGGCGCTCATTCAAGTGTTAGTGTACCTCTCTCTGTGTGTGTGTGTGTGTGTGTGTGTGAGTGAGAGACAGGCACAGACAGACAAAAACAGACAGACAAATGAAAGAGAAAAATATACTCAAGGCATTAAACAAAACTAAACAACGAGACAAACAACCAAACGGTCAACCACTCGGGCATCAACCAATTAAATAACTCACACCAAGCTATCTGTTTACCTGTCACTCCCTCGCCACTATCACTACCCCCATCCCCCCCATCCCCCTTCACCCCTTCCTCTCTCACCCCCAACTTCCCTCCCCACTTAATCCATTCCCTCCCTCCCACTTACTCTTCTCCCTGCACTCTTTCCCTTCCCCTAACCTTCCTTCCCCCTTTACTCTATTCCCCCTCCTTCCCCTTTTCCTCACCCCTTCCTCTCTCACCCCATCCCCCTAACCCCCAACTTTCCCTCCCCACTTAATCCATTCCCCCCCTCCCACATACTCTTCTCCCTGCACCCTTTCCCTTCCCCTAACCTTCCTTCCCCCTTTCCCTCTCACTCCTTTCCCCCATTCCCCCTACTTCCCCTTTTCCCATCCCTTCCCCCAACACCTCTCCCCCTCCCCAATCCCCCTCCCCTCTTCCTCCTCTTCCCATACTCCTTCCCCTCTCAACCCTTCCTCTTCTCCCTCCTCCTTTCTCCCCTCACACATCCTTTCATGACCCCTTCCCCCGACTCTTCTTCCCCTCCCCATTCCCCCCGTCCCCTTCCTTCCCCACACCTGGCCGGCACTCCTCCTGTTCCTGACCGTGGCACCGCTAACAGTTGTCAACAGGTGGGGGGATATCCTGTCCGCTAAAACGTAATCATGTAACTTTAGATTACCGCCGGGAACACCTGAGTCTGTGCCCCCAGGTGACAGAGGCTGATTGAACGTAAGGAAGGTGTGGTATGTGTGGGGGGGAGGGGGGGAGGGGTTATGTGTGTGTTGGGGGTATGTCTGTGTGTGTGCCTGTGTGTGTGTGTGTGTGTGTGAGAGAGAGAGAGAGAGAGAGAGAGAGAGAGAGAGAGAGGCGTAAACCGGTATATAGCCAGACAGAGCTAAAAAATGAACTGAACGTATCATCAAGGAAGTGAGAGAGAGAGAGAGAGAGAGAGAGAGAGAGAGAGAGAGAGAGAGAGAGAGAGAGAGAGAGAGAGAGAGAGAGAGAGAGAGAGAAGAGGAAACAGCCGGAGACGTAGAGAGTAAATACAGACATATGGACAGACAGACAGACAGACAAACAGACAGACAGAAAGACAAGGAAACAGACAGAAGAGACAGACACAGACAAATAAACAACCAGACAAAAGAAACGATAAAAAACAAACCAAAAATGACCCAACCAAACCCAAAACTCTACGGTTCCTGCGCACCTAACTTCACTACCTCCCGCCACCCACACCGTCCCTCCACCAACCCTCCCGTCCCTGACCCTCCCACCCTTTGTCCACCTCCGCCGCCCATACACCTTGACCACCCGCCTTCCCCCTACCCCCCAGCCCCGTAACCTGCCTTCCCTCGTCAGCCTCTGGGCAGGGCGGGGCGGGGAGAGCGGGGAGATAAGGAGGCATCAAGAAGGGGTTATCACAGAGAGGCGGAGAGGCAGGTAAGGGAGAGAGGGAAGGAAAAGGGATGCTGTACACCTTCCTCCTTGCTGCAGCCCTTGACCAGCCATCCCTCTCTCCTCTTCTCCTCCTGCCTTCCTGATGTACCCTTCTGACAGCGGCCTGCTCAATCACCCTCCTGCTGGGTATGTCCTGCTGTTGCTGTCTATCTGCTTTCCAAATGTTTATCCGTGTTTTTTTTTGTAGCTTTCTTGTTTGAGGATTTGGTGTTGGTGGTGATGATGGTGGTTAAGGAAGGGAAGGATTTGGCGATGGGGAATATGGTTGATTAAGGAAGGAAGGGAGGAGGAGGAGGAGGAGGATGGAGAAGAAGGGAAGAGAGGGAGAGGAGGAGAGGAGGAAGAAAAGTGCATCACCGACACTAGTACGGCCGACATTGGGTCCTCCTCCTCCTCCTCCTCCTCTCTCTGTGTGCAAATTGCGTCCTTCAAGAGTCCAAGGGATTAGCGCTGTGCTATCACCGTCCATCACTCTCTCTCTCTCTCTCTCTCTCTCTCTCTCTCTCTCTCTCTCTCTCTCTCTCAAAAAAAAAAGGTTTAAAGGGTAGAAAGGTGTGTTTTCCTAAGGTACCACAAGGAAGTGTGTCCAATAAGGCGCTGGACAGGTGAAACGTGAACCAGACGCCGATAATGACAGGTGTGCGGAGGGGGGGAGAGGGGAAGGGGAGAGGGAGGGAAAGGGAGGCTGCATTGTGAGGGAGAGAGAAAGAACAGGTCACTCCCTCCCTCACCTATTCTCCCTCCTCCCTTTTTTTTTGTGGGAGTGATAAATTTACCTGGAAAGACATATGGTGATGGGAAGGGTGATGGGGAAGGGAGGTGATAGGGAGGGGAAGGTATGGGTGATGGGAAGGGGGAAAAGGAGATAGGGGAGAAAAATGTAAGGGCAAGGATGGGGAGGAAAAAAAGTTAGGGAGTAGAGACAAAAAAAGGAGGAAAAGAAAATATTTTGGCCCTTTCCAATTAACCAAACACACACACACACACACACACACACACACACACACACACACACACACACACACACACACACACACACACACCACACAACCCTTAACCCCTTCTCTTCCCTCAAACAGCGGGTATCTAAGTCTGACCCTTCCTCCCCTCTCTCCCCACTCTCACCTCCCCTCCCACACCTCCTCCCCTCAGCTCCCCTCCCTCCCCACCTCCTCCCACACTGCACTCACCCTCACCTACACCCATACTAATACTTTATCCACCTCAACCCCCCCCCCCCTCCCCCTTACTACTTCTCCTCCTCCTCTTACTCCTCCTCCACTTCAGCCCTTCCTCACTCCTCCTCATCCTCCTTCTCCTCTTCTTCCTCCTCCTCCTTCACGTACATAAGATCGAAAAAGAAAGTAAAATCCAATATTGGTCCCCTGACAGACGAGACTGGATCTGTAACTCAGGACAGTAAACAGATGGCCAGAATCCTCAACAGTAACTTCGCATCCGTATTCACAGTCGAGGACATCGAAACCATTCCCGAGAGCCCTGCCCCGCCGAGTGAGATCACGCCGCTGGAAATTGACTCAATATGCGACCAAGAAGTAAAAAAGTACTTGGACAAACTCGACACGAACAAGTCAACGGGACCCGACAGTTTGTCCCCGCGGTTATTAAAAGAGCTTAAACAACAAATACTTCAACCACTCACTACCATATTCAACCGGTCAGTTCAACTAAACAAGGTCCCGGAAGACTGGAAGATGGCGAACGTAACACCGATTTTCAAAAATGGAGACAAAAGCGTTGCATTAAACTACAGGCCCATAAGTTTGACATCAGTGGCAGGAAAAATACTCGAAAAGATTATTAGAGATAAACTTGTTAAGTTTCTAGAAAACAATAATGTAATCTCCGACACCCAGCATGGCTTCAGAAACAAGCGCTCCTGCCTAACGAATTTATTAGACTTCTTCCAAGGTATATATAAGAACTGGGATGCCCACATCCCCAGTGATGTTATATACCTGGACTTTCAGAAAGCCTTCGACAAGGTACCGCACGAGCGACTCCTTAAGAAACTGCACTCGGCGGGCATCGGAGCCAATCTGATCGCGTGGATAAGAGATTGGCTCACCGACAGAAAACAACGAGTACTACTCAACGGACAGCCTTCCGAGTGGCTACCAGTCACTAGTGGAGTGCCTCAAGGGTCAGTGCTGGGACCCATCCTCTTTATCATATATATCAATGACCTAGAATCAGGACTGAAATCCACAATATCGAAATTTGCAGATGACACCAAGGTGGGTGGAGATGCCCTCACAAAGACCGACTGCGAAATCATTCAGAAAGACCTCAATCACATTATCGAATGGTCGGAAAAATGGCAAATGTCTTTTAATCTTTTAATGTTGACAAATGCAAAGTCATGCACATTGGGTCCCAAAATAGTAACCACACATACATCATGAATGGGAGACCTCTGCAAGCGATGCAGGAGGAAAAGGATCTTGGAGTCACTATCAGCAGTGACCTGAAACACGCGAATCACTGTAAAAAAGCATACAACAAGGCCAACATTATGCTCGGGTTCATAGCGAGGAACTTCGAGTGTAAAACACCAGACGTGATGCTATCCTTGTATAATTCCATGGTAAGACCGCACCTCGAGTATGCAGTGCAGTTCTGGTCTCCCAATTACAGAAAGGACATTGCTTTACTGGAAAGGATTCAACGACGCGCCACAAAGATGATTCCAACCTTCAGGGCTCAACCGTACGAGGAACGACTCAAGCGACTCAATCTCTTTACATTGGAGAAAAGACGCCTACGAGGGGACATGATTCAAGTCTTCAAGTATCTAAAAAAGTTCAATAACGTCGATTACTCCAAATTCTTTGAACTGCAAACCAACTCAAGAACTAGAAATAACGGTTTACCCATTCAGTCGAGTCGATGTAACACAGACATTGGAAGGAGTTTCTTTTCAAACCGAGTCATCCGCCACTGGAACAATCTTCCCTCAGAAGTAGTAAATGCGAAAACCATCAACTCCTTCAAATATAGAATCGACCGTCATTTCGCTGCGTCAGGAGTAAACTGAATAACGAGGGGCTTCCATCTGCTCCTCAATATCGGGGTGCTTTCATCTGCTCACCAAGCCCCAAGTGGCGGTCGAGCAGATTAAATCACCCAAGCGGGCGACCTCGTAATGAGCCAATAGGCTTTCTGTTGCCTGCATTTCCATGTTTCCATGTTTCCATGTTTCCTCACATTATTCCTCCTTCTTCATTTCCTATTCTACCTGCTCTTCCTTCTCCTCCTCCTCCTCTTCCTCCTTCTCATCCTCCCACGCCTACGCCCGATTTTCAAGTTCAGAGACACACACATACGCCTCTAAAGTTTGTGTGTGTACGTGTGTATGTACGTTTCTGTGTAGGCATCCCATACAGTCATGAGGAGAACGTACATAAATGCTTCTCGTTCCTATGTCGCTATTCCCTACACTCGCATCTCTATCGTGGACAAAACAAAATCAACAAAGAAAACAATGTGACCGAGTATGTTTGGTCTGACGTGAGAATTTGTGGTGTCATTTCGCATCCTAATTAAGCCTTCCTTCCTACCTGGGCCCTCATCACGTAGTATTAATTATAGCACCTGTCACGTGAAGAAAGGATCGAGGGGAGGGAGGCTATTGGCTATCCTGCATGGTGACGTCACTCCCTGCTCCACGGTGATTGGGTGCCTAGTGCGATGACGTCATGAAGTGAGATTGGACATTGGAGGGTTTTAAGTGGTGACGTAATAGTTGCAGGGGATTGAGAGTTTGTGATTGGCTGGTTGTGAAGCCTTGAACCTCCCTTTTGCCATCCCTTCCCTGCCTTCCCGTGTCTCCTCCGCCTCCCCTTCCATTTCCTCCCCTTCCCTTCCCTTCCCCTTCCTCCCTTGCCAAGAATTCCTGTCATTTTAGAGTTCCTTGTTATGTTAGAGATCGTTGGTGTTGTATGGGTGATTGTGTTAAGTTTGTTTTTTCGTTCTCTCTCTCTCTCTCTCTCTCTCTCTCTCTCTCTCTCTCTCTCTCTCTCTCTCTCTCTCTCTCTCTCTCTCTCTCTCTCTCTCGTCGTTGTTGCTAGTGTTTTTGTTATTGTTCGTGTGTGTGTGTGTGTGTGTGTGTGTGTGTGTGTGTGTGTGTGTGTGTGTGTGTGTGTGTGTGTGTGTGTGTCCTCCAATTCATCAAAACTGTCACTTTTTTTACGACTTCTTCTCGCGACCTTGCTACGACCCTCACCCAGTCTGCCACCACCACCACCACCACCACCACCACCTCCTCCACACACTCTTAGACCAGGACTCTCCCACGCTCAATGCAGTAACCTCCCCATATGTCTGCCCTTTCACTCCCCCCTTCCCTCCCCCTTCCCTCCCTCCCACATACACCACCTCCTTAGCACCACTCTTTAACACAACAGAGGGCGCCTGTCCCTTCACATCCCCCCTACAAGTTCTCCACCACCCCCTACCCCCGTCCTCTCTCCACCTCCTGCCCGGCCTGTCCTCTCCCTCTCTCCCTCCCTCCGTCTCCTTCTCTCCCACGCACCTTCTCCTCCCTTTATTTTTAATCCAAACAAATCATGAATAATCTTCTAAATAGCGTTATATGTACTTTCGTTATGCTCCTATACTCTCTCTCTCTCTCTCTCTATCTCTCTCTCTCTCTCTCTCTCTCTATCTCTCTATCTCTCTCTCTCTCCTCTACTCTCTCTCTCTCTCCACTCTCACTCTCTCTCTCTCCACTCACACACACACACACGATTGATTATACACACACACACACATTTGATGATTATAGTTTTTTCGTTTCTATTGTGTCGTTTTGTTTGATTTAGCTTTCATTCGTGGTTGAGAGAGAGAGGAGAGAGAGAGAGAAACATAATCTGCTTACTCATGGAGAATAAAACCCTGATTCGCGAAGGAGGAGGAGAGGGAGGATGGAGGAGGGAGAATAGGGAGATGAAATAAATTAAAAAGAGATCATGGTATGGGAATAAGGGTGGAGAATGTGGAAGGTGGCGTTGTGGTGATGATGGTGATGGAGTTACGGTAGAAGTGGAAGAGGGAAGGACATATCAGAACAGTGAAGTGGAATTATGGAAGTGGAGGAAAAGATGAAGTATAGGAAGAAAGGAGGTGGAGTAACAGATATCAAGTGGAGGTGGATAAGTGGAAGGAAATAAAAGTGGAAAAAAATGAAAAGTAGACAAATAACAGGTCATGAAAGGTTAAAATAAGATAGGTGGAAGGGATTGCAGGTGGAAAATATGATAACGTGGAAACAGAGTGGAAGAAAAATGCTAAATATGGAACAGGTGAGACGAGAGAAAAAAATGTGGAGGATGAGTCATAATAAATAGCGTGGGAGTGAGGAGACAGAAGTGGAGGTGGAGGAGGGAGTGGAGGAGGAGGTGGTGGAGGAGGGAGAGACAGACGGCGGTGGAGGTACGGTACTAAAATGGAGAGATTGAGGTCAGGGGGTCATGGTGGAGGTGTGGGAGGTGGAGAAGTGGAGATAAATTGGTGGTGGAGGGGACGAATTAGCTGTGATGGGGAGGTGGAGGCGAAGGAGAAGTGGAGGAAGGGTGGAAGAGAAGGAAGAATGGTGGACACGAGGGAGTTTTGATAAAGGAAAAATTCATATAAAGTTGAAAAAGTGGAGGAAAATGAGATATATGATAGGTGGAAGAGTACTTGAGGTGGAGTGGTGATGAAAGTGGAGTGGTGATGACAGTGGAGTGGTGATGACAGTGGAGTGGTGATGACAGTGGAGTGGTGATAAGGGTGAAGTGGTGATGAGGTGGAGTGGTGATGAGGGTGGAGGAGGTGTGGTGGAGTGGTCTTTGTAGGATCAGAACCTCCACCTTATCCCCAAGAATCCCCAGGAGGGCGAATTAAAGGGTCTTATTAATGGTGTTTCAGGACGTGTTGATCGCCTTTCTCTCTCTCTCTCTCTCTCTCTCTCTCTCTCTCTCTCTCTCTCTCTCTCTCTCTCTCTCTCTCTCTCTCTCTCTCTCTCTCTCTCTCATTCTCTCTCTCTCTCTCTCTCTCTCTCTCTCTCTCTCTCTCTCTCTCTCTCTCTCTCTCTCTCTCTCTCTCTCTCTCTCTCTCTCTCTCTCTCTCTCTCTCTCTCTCTCTCTAAATCTCAATAAGTAGCTGTCTTCCCTCTTCTCTCCATTTCTATTTCACTCTCTACCTTCTGTCACATTCCTTCTACCTCCCTCTGTCTTACTCTTCCCTCTTTCATCCCTCCCTGCCTCCTTCCCTTTCCTCCTCCCTCATTATCTACCCCTCCTCTCCCTCCCCTAATCCCTCCCTCTCCTTCCCAGCGCTATAACCGTAAGTAACAGAGACAAGCTGAACTGACTTTACAAAACGGAGGAGATATCTTGGGCGGGAGATAATCGTACAGCATCTCACTGACCTGACTTAACCTCGCTGTCTGTAGGGAGAGAAGGATGCTGAGAGGGATGGAGAGGGAAGAGGAAAGGGTTGGAGCTGGACATGCCTTCCCTTCCTTCCTCCTTACCTCCCATCCTACCTCCACTTAACCCCGCTGTCTGTAGGGAGAGAAGGATGCTGGGATGCTGGGGAAGGATAGAGAGGAGGGAGAGGAGAGAAGATAGGGGAGAGGAAAGGGTATAGGAGCTGGACATCTCTTCCCTTCCTTCCTCCTTACCTCCCATCCTACCTCCACTTAACCCCGCTGTCTGTAGGGAGAGAAGGATGCTGGGATGCTGGGGAAGGATAGAGAGGAGGGAGAGGAGAGAAGATAGGGGAGAGGAAAGGGTATAGGAGCTGGACTCACCTTCCCTTCCTTCCTCCTTACCTCCCATCCTACCTCCACTTAACCCCGCTGTCTGTAGGGAGAGAAGGATGCTGGGATGCTGGGGAAGGATAGAGAGGAGAGAAGGATAGGAACTGGACACGGAGTTGGACATACCCTTCTTCTCTCCCTCCCTTCCTACCTCTCTACCTCCCTATCTACCTTCGTAATGGTGGGCGTTAGTATGTCTTCCCGCCCCCGCCCACCGCCGCCGCCCTAACTAGATCGATCATGTAGCCGCGAAGAGTTACTCGATGCTTCGTTAATTGTGGGATTGTGGCGGCGGGCGTGTGTGTGTACGTGTGTGTGTTTGGGGAGGAGGAGGACTGGCCTGCACCTCCCCCCCTCTCTCTCTCTCTCTCTCTCTCTCTCTCTCTCTCTCTCTCTATCTCTCTCTCTCTCTCTCTCTCTCTCTCTCTCTCTCTCTCTCTCTCTCTCTCTCTCTCTCTCTCTCTCTCTCTCTCTCTCTCTCTCTCTCTCTCTCCCTATTTTCTCTTTTGCCTTCCTTGTTCTTTCTTTTCTTCTATTCCTCCTCCTCCTCCTCCTCCTCCTTCTGTTCTTCCTTTGCATCTTTTTCGTTGTTCTTCCTGTTCTCTTCTTTCTTCTATTCATCCTTGTACTCCTTCTTCTTCTCATCATCTCCCTCTTTTCTCCACAATCTTCGTTGTTTTCTATTTTCTTAGCTTCCTTTCCCATTTTCTCCCTTTTTTCTTTCTCTTTTCTTACTTCCTCGTTTTCGTCTACTTTTTCCTCCTCTTTCTCCTACTCCTCCAGCAATTTATCTTACATCCTCCACAGCCCACCCAGTATTTGCACTGCCCATCACCCTTCCTGCCCACCTTCTTCTCCCCGTCTTCACCCCACCCCCCATTGCCCCCCTTCTCTCCTCCATCACCCTTCTTCCCTCTCCAGCCCGTCCCGTCCCTTCCCTTCCCTTCCCTTCAATACCTTATCATTCCCGTACCGTCTCTCTCCTTCCTATCCCTTCCAGTCCCTTAATTTTCCCTTCCCTTTATTTCCCTTCCCTTCCTTTCCCTTCCCTTCCCGTCCCTTCAATGCCTTATCATTGCCTTGCCGTCTCTTCCTTTACCTACTCTTTGTTTACCTTCCCTTCGTGTCCCTTCCAGTCCCTTCCCTTCCTTTCTTTTCCTTTCATATAATTTCATCTCTTTTATTCCCTTTGTTTACTTTTAATAGTTGGCTTGGTCTTTAATTTTGTCTGGTTGTATGTCTTTCTTTCGTTTGTCGCCTTTCTCTCCCTTTTTCTTCCTTCTTCCTTTTTTTCTTCCTTTTCCTCTATGGCTGGGTGTATTAGGGCTCAGGGGAAAGACGCGTCCATATCCCCGAGTCTTTAACCGGCCAAGAATGTCAACAAGGTGTGGAAGGGAGGATGTAAAGGGCGGAGGAGGAGTTGCCTTTCTCTCTCTCTCTCTCTCTCTCTCTCTCTCTCTCTCTCTCTCTCTCTCTCTCTCTCTCTCTCTCTCTCTCTCTCTCTCTCTCTCTCTCTCTCTCTCTCTCTCTCTCTCTCTCTCTCTCTCTCTCTCTCTCCTCCCCATCTTCCGCCCTCTCCCACCTTCTCTTCCTCCATGACGAAGGCAACATTCAATTTGGTTTTTTTTTTTTTTTTTTTTTTTTTTTTTTTTAGTGTGAGAAAAGATTAATTTACTTGTTTTTTTAATTATTTTTGTCTTTGTTCTTCTCTGCTTTCTCCATTTCCGTCTTTATCTGCTTCTGCTTTTTTTTCATTCCTCCTTTATTTATTTTTTTTCAACTTGTCTTTCCATATCTTCTTCCTACTCTTTCTCCTCCTCCTCCTCCTCCTTTTTCCTCTCCTTTTCATTCATTCTTTCTTAACACTTGTCTTTCCCTCTATTCTTCCTACTCCTCTTCTTTCCCCTCCTCCTCCTCCTCCTCATCTTCATCCTCCTCCTCCTTTTCATTCTTCATTTTTTCACCCATCTTTCCTTCTTCTTTAACTCCCCGTCATTCTCCTCCTCCTCCTCCTCCTCCTCCTCCTCCTCCTCCTCCTCCTCCTCCTCCGTAGCACACACACTCACAAAAAAAGAAACCCACAGCTTCGTGATAATTCCTTCTCGTGTTTGTTTTCACTCTTTTTGTCAAGCAGGGTGATGGGTGGGGTCTGGAGAGGAGTCAGAAAGAGGTGGGGAGGGTGGGGGAGGGGAGGGTAGGCTGAGAGACGGATTAAGGGCGTGGGTCCGCTGGGGTGGGTAGGGAGGAGGTGGAGGGAAGGGTGGGAGAAGGGTAGGCCTGTGTTGTTTGGTCAGGCCGATGTGTGTTTGCAAATGTTTTCTCGCAAGAATTCAAGACGAGAATCCAGCTTAAGCCTTCCCGAAGAGGAGGAGGAGGAGGAGGAGGAAGAGTGGATGGAAACGATGAGGCGGATGAGACGAGACGGATAGAGTGGAAGAGATGTATGTTGTAGGATAAATGAGATGATAGAGAAGGAATAGGGGAAAGTCTTCTTAAACATTTCTATCTCAGTTATAAAATCCTCTCCTTTCTACCAAGTCTTCTTAAACATCTTATCTCAGTTCTAACATCCTCTCCTTTCTACCAAATCTTCTCAAACATCTCTATCTCAGTTATAACATCCTCTCCTTTCAACCAATTCTTATTTCTCTCTTACCTTTGCAACTCTTAAGTCTAACACTCCTTCAATCCTCCTCTATCTCGTCTTCAACTCTCCTCGTCCTCTCTATCTCATCTTATCCCCGCGTAACATCCCCTCACTCCTTCCTCCGCCCCCGCAGAGGCCCCAAACACCCATTGTGGACACGGCCGCCGCTGGAATGAATCTCTAATGGGCCTTGTGTGTCGCCCGCCCGGGAGGGACACCAACAGCCACCCCCTCCGAAACACTGCTCTCCGCCCCGTCGCTCCTCTGATGGATGTCCTCTCCCCCCTACCGCCGCCGCCGCCGCCACGAGAGGTAGGCCGCCCTTCGTCTTTTTTTTTCAATGTTCCTCCTTTTCCTCTTTTTATATCGACACTAAAGAACACTAAAAATAAAAAGGTCTGCTAAACACTGCTTCTATAAACGAGAATAGGATAGAATGGACGGAAGAGAGGTCGAATTCGGGTGGACAGGTGTTTTGATACTCCCCTCGTGAAAGAGCTTAAGTCGTAGGCAGGAGGAAATACAGGCGAAGGAAAGGTGATCCAGAGTTTACCAGCGGAAGGGATGAAAGAATGGTGATGGGGGTTGACTCTTGCATAAGGGAATTGGACAGGTTAAGAATGAGCTAGAGTAGAAAGTGGTGTGCAGTGTGTATGGAGGGGGAGGGGGGGGGGGGGGAGGCATGCAGTTAACAATTTCAGAAGGGAAGTCACCTTGAAAATATCGAATTGTTGTCATTGTTGTTATTATTATTATTATTATTATTAACATTATTATTATTATTATTATTATTATTATTATTATTATTATTATTATCTCAACTGACATTTTCTTGAATATTTATACCAAATGGGCCGTCCCCTTCTTTTCTTTTTTTTTCTTCTTTTTTTTTCTTCTTTTCTTCCTATTCTTCTTCGTTTTCTTTTTTTTATTCTTCTCCTCCTTCTACTTGTCTTATCATACATTCACACATTCTCTCTCTCTCTCTCTCTCTCTCTCTCTCTCTCTCTCTCTCTCTCTCTCTCTCTCTCTCTCTCTCTCTCTCTCTCTCTCTCTCTCTCTTTAAATGTCGTTCTTACAGGCATGTGTACCTAAACTATTTCTGGACAGCAGGAGAAGGGTGAGGGACGCGGGAGGGAGGAAGGAGGAGAGGAAGGGAGAATGAAGGAGAGAGGAGAGAATGAGTGAGGAAGGAGAAGAGGGAGAGAATAGGAATAGGAAGAAGGTAGGAAGAAAATAGGAGAGAGAGAGAGAGAGAGATGAAGAGAGAGAGAGAGAGAGAGAGAGAGAGAGAGTGGAAGTAGATATGGAAGAAGAAGATTAGAATAAGGAAGAGGAAAAAATATGAGAAAGTGAGGATTGGGAAGGAAGGAAGGAAGAAGGAAATTAGCAAGAAAGAGGAAGAAAAAAGAAAAAAGTAAAGAAAGACATAGAAAAAAAACTTAATAAGAGTGAAATAATGAATAGACAAAAATATATAATAGCAAGAATAAAAGGGAAGACTATTAAAGAAATAAAAGAGGAAGAGAGATGAGTGGAAAGGATGGGAAGGAAAAAAGGAAGACATAGGAGGATTAAAAAGAATGCGAGGAGGAATGAAAGAATGGAGGAGTAGAGAGAAGGAACACATTTAGAGAAAGAAAGAGAAGAGGGAGGGGAAGGGAAGAATGGGAGAAAGAAAGAGAGAAGGGAGGTGAAAGAGGAAAGGAAATGGGAAGAGAAGAAGACTGCGAGAGAGGAGAGAAAAAGGGAGAGAAGGAAATGAAGAATGGAGAGAGAAAGAAAAAAGGAAGGAAGAGGAAAGAGAGGAGAGAGAGGGAGGGAAAAGGAAAGGAAGGAGACGGGAGGGAGAAAGAGGTAGAGAAAAGGAAGAAGGAAGGGAAGAAGAGGAAGAAAGCAAGAGAAGAAGAAATGGCAAGGGAGGGAGAGAAAGGAAGGGAGAAGGATGGGAAGAAGAGGGAGAAAGCAAGAGAAGAAGAAATGGCAAGGGAGGGAGGAGAAAGGAAGGGAGAAGGGAGGGAAGGAGAGGGCACTCACCTATGCCTTGGTTATTTAGATATAGGATCCAATTAGCGAGGAAGGCAGGTAGAAAAGGGAGGTACACACACACACACACACACACAGGTGGTGGTATGTTGATGGTAAGGGGGGGGTCCTGCCTTCCTTCCCCCCTCCCCCCATTCTCTCTCTCTCTCTCTCTCTCTCTCTCTCTCTCTCTCTCTCTCTCTCTCTCTCTCTCTCTCTCTCTCTCTCTCTCTCTCTCTCTCTCTCTCTCTCTCTCTCTCTCTCTCTCTCTCTCTCTCTCTCTCTCTCAATATTATATCCTATCTTCGTCATCAAAAATATTTCCCTGTGTGTGTGTGTGTGTGTGTGTATGTGTGTGTGTGTGTGTGTGTGTGTGTGTGTGTGTGCGTGCGTCCTCCTCGTCCATTAAAGGTGGCGAGAGGTGGAAAAAATCTCTTCATATTCCGTGTAATCTTTCAAGTTTGTGGTAATTAGTCTGTCACCGGAGGCACCTGATATGGCCCTCCCTCCCTCCCCCTCCCGTACCCCCTTCCCTATCCTTCCCTTCCTCACCCCTACCCTTCCTCTATCACTCACCTTCCCTCTTCACTTCTTCTCTCCCTTCCCTTTTTACCCCCTCCCTTCCCCTATTCCCTCATCTTCCGTTCACCTTCTCCCTCCATCTCTTTCCTTGCCTTTCCCATCCTCCTCTTTCCTCCCTGTTCCGTTCCTCTCCTCCCATTACCTCCATGCATACTTCCCTATTTTTCCTCTCCCCTCCTCCCTTCCCTTCTCCAACCCTCTCCCCTCCTCCTTCCCCTCCTCCTCCTCCTCCTCAGCCACCTCATCCATCTCACTCTCATGTCCCGTAAACAATTAAATATTAAATGCAAAAAGAGCTGAGGCGTCTCTCGTTCGCTCGGGTCTTGTTGCGGTGTGTGTCTGTCTAATGGGAGGTGTTTTGTTTGTGTGGTTTTCTGATATGTTTTTGTTGCTATAGGAAGGACTACAGGTGTTGCCGGTGGGGGGGGGGAGGGGGGGGGAGGAAGGGGGGGGAGTGGTGATGGGGGGGTGTGAGTGGAGTTTTTCTTTGTTTTCCTCCTTTTTTTTCTTTTTTTCTGCATTTTCTTCTTCGTCGTCTTCGTTTTCTTCATATCCTTGTTCTTATTCTTGTTTTTTTTTGTCTTATTCTTATTTTCTCGTTCTTTTTGTTCCTCTTATTGTTTTTCCTTTTTTGTAATTTTATTGTATACCATCATCATCATCATCATCATCATCATCATTTTTACTGGCTTATGGATTTTGTTGAATTTATCTTTCTTGCAAACTATTTTTCTTTTTTTTCTTTTTTTTTGGGGGAGGGGGAGGGGGGTGTCTCTAGAATTTAGCTTCACGAGAATTACAATAGTTTTTTTCTTGGGGGGGTGAGGGGGGGGGAGGGGGGGAGATTACGAGTGTTTAACTGCTTGAAAATTACAATAGTTTTTTATTTCACTTACACACAAAAACACAATCACAATCACAAACTCAAACACACACACAAACACACAAACACACACACACACACACACACACACACACACAAACACAAACACATAACACACACACACACACACAAACACATAACACACACACATAACACACATACCAGCTGAAAAAAAAAAATAACAAGAACACGGACATTTCCAAGTACCAAAACCTCCCCCTTTCCTGCTCTCCAACATTCCATCACACCTCCCATTCCTCACCTCCCTTCACCTCCCTTCCCTTCCTTTCTCCCCTTTATCTCTCTTCATCGGAGGAAGTTGTGTCATTTCTCCACCTCCCTCATGCCCTCTCCCTCCCTTCCTTCATCCCTTTCCTCCTCACCCTCCCCTTCCATACCCATCTCCTTAATCCTAATGCCCCATACCACTTATATATCTCCCCGTGTCGCCATTCCCCCATTTCCCTAACAAAACCAACCATCTCTCAGCTAGAAAGTACAGAACCCTGCAAATCTTCACTACCCATTCCCTTAATACCCATACCCCCTTACATCTCTTCCCCTGTCACCATTTCCCCCCATTTCCCAAACAAAACCAACCATCTCTCACCTAGAAAATACACAACCCTGCGAATCTCCATCACCCATCCCTTCACCGGCCACAGACTCACTTATACTCATCGCCTGTTTTAAAAGCCTCTCGTGGGAGTTGCTGGGGTATGCATGGAGTGTTTTGTGATGCTGTAGTGAGAGTTCTACCCGGCTTTTACACCTTGAACTAGAAAACCATCAATGAAAACCAGGTTACTCCTCTCTGTGGCCTTGGAAATGGTCGTAATGTTAGCCTGATGTGTTTAATATGGGACTGCTCAGACTCCCGTTTTCTATGTATTCCCAGACTTATCCATCTCCCCATCTCCCATTCCTCGCCCCCCTCGGCCTGGCCCATGTTACGGCCAATTATAGGCAGTAATGGGACCAGTTTGTGGGGTAAACGTAGGTAGGGGGAGGCTCGTGGGGAGGAAGGGGAGGGGCGCGTAGTGGGGAGGGAGGGGAAGGGGAGCTTGTGGAGAGAAATAGGAGGGGTGTGGTGTTGTGTGGCCCGCCCTGTGTGTGTGTGTGTGTGTGTGTGTGTGTGTGTGTGTGTGTGTGTGTGTGTGATTTTCTGTCGAGGGTTTAAATCTGTAATCACCACCAAAGCCATCATCACCAACTTCATCACCATCATCACCATCACCAGTACTACCACCAACACCACCACCAACACCATCACCATCACCACCACCATCAGTACTACCACCACCACCACCAACACCAACATCATCACCACCACCAACACCATCACCATCACCACCATCACCACCACCACCACCGCCACCCCGAAGTCCACTAACCACATAACACCAGTAATTATTGTTTAAACGAGGAAAAATGGGGTGAACGGGGTGATTACAGACCGACACATCCGCCCTCGTCATCTCCCCTTCCCCATCACCCCTTCACCCCATCACCCCTTCACCCGTCTTCCCCTTCCTCGTATCTACCCTTCCCCCATAACCTATTCCTCTATCTCCCCTTCTCCTCATCCCCCCTTTTTCCATCTCCCCTTCACCCCATAACCCGTTCCTCATCGCCCTTTACTCCATCTCCCCTTCCCCCACTACCCCTTCTTCCAACTCTTCCTCCCATCTCCCTTCCCTTGCAGACCACATCTTCCCACTCCCCCTTCACCCACCATCCCCTTCCTTCATCTCCCCTTCTCTCTCACAGACCACCCCTTGCTCCCCTCACCCTGCTCTGTAATAATAACGCTCTTTAAGGGGGACCATGTTATTTTGCTAAGTCCTCCCTTTTCATTACCTCTCCCCAGTCATTATACTCCCCCCTGTTATTCCCCTCTTCTACCCCTATTATCCATATATATTCCACCTACCCTTGTTATTTTTTTCTTTTCTTCTTACTCTGTTATCCACTCATTCTTCCACCCTCCCCATAGGTTTGTTTTTCTTATGTGTTATCTGGTATTTTCTCCTTATCAAAATCTTTCTTTATTTTCTCTCTCTGTTTCTGTATTCGTAAGTTGTTGGTTCTACCTCTCTGTTTATGCTCTCGTTTCTTATTTATTTATCTTTATTCTTCTTTATCTTTCCCTTCCTTTTCCTCCTTATCTCCTTATATCCTCAACCCTTGCAGCCCTTTCTCAGCCTTTTCTGCTTTGCCTCAGTCCTCTCAGCCCTTTCAGCCTTACCATCAGCCCTTTTTCAACCCTTTCAGTCCTTCAACCCCTTCAGCCCTTCCTCAGTCATTTCACCCCTTCCTCCTCAGCCCTTTCCTTCACCCTTCCATCTCCACCCTGCATCTCCTCTCCCCATGACTCCATCCCTACCGCCCCTTTCTCCCCTTCCACCCAGCCTCCTCCCTGCCACCCTGAAGGTA
>NC_066573.1:8602442-8604942 GCF_024679095.1 Eriocheir sinensis | reverse complement strand
GTGACAGGCAGGCAGGGTGACGCTGAGGAGGGAAACGAAGAAAAAAATAATGTTTGGCGCCTCGGTCCATCTCTGCGTGTGAGAAGACGGCGCAGGTGTGTGACAGGTGTGTGGCGGGAAGGTGTGCAGCATGGGACGTATTTTGTGCATATATGTAATGATTCTCTCTCTCTCTCTCTCTCTCTCTCTCTCTCTCTCTCTCTCTCTCTCTCTCTCTCTCTCTCTCTCTCTCTCTCTCTCACACACACACACCGATCTATACCACCACCAATCTTTCTTCATAACCCCCCCAAAGCAGACATCCCCCTTCCCCCCACGCCCCCTCCACTCCCTACTCCACCTCGGGACTGTTTGTGGATAGTAATTGGCCTTGAGCGTAAGTTAAAGTCCGCCGCGGTGCAGACAATGGCGGGGGGGGCGACTGAGAGGGTTCGGGCAAGGTTCGAGTTCGGCTCAGCGTGACGAGCGTGTTGACAGTCGCGCTGAGCAGGGCCGCGCCAGGTACCGCCGCCACGCATACGAGCAAACACGCCTCACTATACCGCACCATAACCTCATTGGCGGCTCATCCGGGAAAGGGGAACAGGTAGGGAGAGAGGGAGAGGAAGGGTCGTGTGGCAAGGTACGGGAAGGGGACGGCGGGGGAGGGCAGGAGAGGGTAGGAGGGTGAAGGGAGGGAGGAGAGATGCAGGACTCGGGGACTGGGGGAGTAGGTGAGTAGGGCACGGGGAGAAAGGGTTGTTGCTTGGGGAGAAGGGTGAGGACGGGGAGGGGAGATGGGGTGTAGGGGCATAGGCGGGTAGGTGGGGAGGTGGGTGGAGGCAAGGGGTGGAGGGACATGGGTGGTGCGTGGGCGTGTGGGCCTTAACGTCTGCAAGTGGATTGAAATAGGGCGGTGAGGGTTAAAGGGGGAAAGGGAGATAGTGGAGGAGGAGGAGGAGGAGGAGGAAAAGGAGGATAGAAGTAAAGACAGAGAGGGGCCGAGAGAGAGAGAACGCCCGAGTTTGTGGGAAAGAAAATGGTGGGAGAGAGAGAAGAGAAGCAGAGAGGAGAGACACAGAGAGAGAGAGAGAGAGAGAGAGAGAGAGAGAGAGAGAGAACGCCCGAGTCTGTGGGAAAGAGATTTTTTTTTTTTTACAGCTAAGGAGACAAGTCAAGGGCGTAAAGAAAAAATATTAGAAAAAAAGCCCGATACTTACTGCTCCTGAACAGAGGTCAAAGGAGTGTCCAAAAAGAGAAGCAGAGAGGGAGAGAGACAGAGGGAGAGAGAACGCCCGAGTCTGTGGGAAATCTGTGTGTAAGCGATGAGTCTGCGATTAGAGAACCCAGACACGCTTGCAACACTAGCCTGATGTACGGCGCGGCCCCGGCACCGACTCCCAACGATACCCGCTTGTCTAGTGGGAACCAAATTGTCGAGTCCGTTTTGGCGTTGGCTCCCGCGGGTCTATTTCTCCCCTCTGCTCTACCACACAGTTCCAACACCTATTTTTTCCTCTCATATGTTACATTTACCTTACATATGAGAGGAAGAGATGCGTGTTGGGACTGTGTGGCAGAGGAGAGGGGAGGAAAGGACCCGCGGGAGACTACGCCAGACCGGCCTCTACATATTTGGAAGACTATAGTGGGAGCTAAATGAACGCGCCTTTCCTGCCTGCCTTCCTGCCTTCCTGCGCCGCCCTTGGTCTCCCTCTCTGTCTCTCCTCTCTTTTTCCTTTCTCTCTCCTCTGTTTCTTGTCTTCCTATAAAGTTTTCATCTCCCTCTCTGTCTCTCCTCTCTTTTTCCTTTCTCTCTCCTCTGTTTCTTGTCTTCCTATAAAGTTTTCATCTCCCTCTCTGTCTCTCTTCTCTTTTTCCTTTCTCTCTCCTCTGTTTCTTGTCTTCCTATAAAGTTTTCATCTTCTCTTCCACCTTCACCTCTTCCACCTGCCTCCACCCGCTCTTCCTACCTCCTCCTCCTCCTCCTCCTCCTCCTCCTCCTCCTATTATTCATTTTTCGTCTTGTTTCCTCTTCATATACATTCTCTCTCTCTCTCTCTCTCTCTCTCTCTCTCTCTCTCTCTCTCTCTCTCTCTCTCTCTCTCTCTCTCTCTCTCTCTCTCATTCCATTTAAATTTACCACCCGTCCACTTTCCTTCTCTTCCTGCATTTTCCCTTCACCTCTCACTCCTCCTCCTCCTCTCTCACTCTCTCACTCTATTGTTTTTTCCTGCTCCTCGACGGCCCAGGTGTTGCGTAAGGTATCTCAGGTGCACGGGCAGGTAATGGGTGTCCGTCGGTGTAATTGAACGTCTGATGCGTCCGCGGAGATAAGGAGAAAATAAAGAAAACGGAGAATAGAGGAAGTTACATGGCAGAGGCTGTGATGGTGGTGGTGATGGTGGTGTGTGGGGGGAGGGGAGGGAAAGGCATATTGTGTGTGGGGGAAGGGGAGGCAATGTGTGTGGGGGGGAGCATATGTGTGTGTGTGTGTGTGTGTGTGTGTGTGTGTGTGTGT
>NC_066573.1:8594942-8599942 GCF_024679095.1 Eriocheir sinensis | reverse complement strand
AAGAGGAGGAAGACAGACAGATAATGAGACAGACTGACTGACGGAGGGATAGACGGATAGACAGACAGACAGACAGATTGGGTACCTGATAGACTGACAAACAGATGAAGGGATAGACAGACAGACAGACAGACAGACAGACAGACAAACTGGTTAACTGATAGACTGACAGACAGACAGACAAATAGACAGGCAGACAGGCAGGTAGACGAAATAACAGACAGACAGATAGAGACAGACATCCGTATAAAAATAGTCATAAGAAGAAGTATACTGATGAAAATATAAACGATTAGACAGTAAATAGATTGACAGAAATGAAGGTAAAATTGGACATAAGTGGAGACAAACGAGAATTAAGACAGGTAGGAGAAAGTTAACCAGAATAATACTTTGCCCTTCGTTTTCTTAACTAATTGATATTGTTTTGACTTACAGGTGAACAAGCGGAGAGGAGGAAGGCAAACAGAGGTAAGCAAATTAAAGACAAGAAATAGTTAAGTTTAGTCTAACGCATATCTGAGTGTGTATAGTTGTTGTTGTTGTTGTTGCTATTGTTGTTTTCAGATATTCTCCCAACTGTATTACTCTTGGTTCTCTATTCAGGTCCAGTGGTTTCTGTTCATCCCTTTCTACATTAATCTCAGTTCGCCTTTTTAAACGACCAGTCTTTGCTGCTGTATAGATGGTGGTTCCGTTCTTCCGCTAAACTCACATAAGTGGCGGAGTTCTACAAGGCCTCGTATGTCAGCCCACTCCCGCTGTTAATTAGTGATCTCTCCCAAACTTCCTGTCATGTCTACGCTTAAGTTAATGACCGACTCCACCGACATCTCGGGAGCGGAATTGACTTTTGGGGTCGAATTATAAAACATATCGCCGCCCAGGAACACATATTTGACAAGGTTTTCGTAGGAGTTGACGGCATTTCCAGAAGTAGTTTTTTGACCCCGGTGGTAGTTTGACCCTTCCTCTGTACCATTACCCTGAAGAAACACTCATTAGAACCCGACTGACCCCCTCTTTGACCTTTAGAAATGGGTGATGTGAGAAGCGAATGTCTTACAAAACCAACCTTGGTGTCTATAGGGACCTCCCCATTCTCGCTCGCTTTGTTTTGGCGCGACGTGTTTCGGACATTCTTCTTGGCCCTCACCTGCGTCCTTTGCCCGTATAAGACTGGTTCATAACACGCCCAGCGCCGTATACGGGCCGCGCGACGCTCGCACACCAGGACGTGTCTAAAAAGAACGAATTCCAGGGAAAAGCCGAGGGTTTCCACAGATTGTTTGGCCTCGGCGCCCAACCATCACGCTGGAGGGGAAGCAAACAAGGGAAGATGCTATGCACGTATTGAGGTCTTATACGCGTTGCTGTCATCCAGTTCGAAACATTGACTTGTGATTTTAACCTGGTACCTGCCGGGATCATGTTTCTTAAAGGCCCCTCTAAGCGAGAATGGTGAGAAAAAATCATCACTCACGCAAACCATTTCATTATATATATCAACGCATTTGTGATCGGTTTATGCATCATCTATTTTTGGGGGTTTATATCATGGCACAAATTTGGCCCGTCGCTGCTACCGGGTTAAGGGTTGTTTTCTTCACCAACGCTTTGGCTTGGAGGTAAACAAACGTAGCAAGAAGTCAAATAGATAAACAAAGGTAAACAAATCTCAAACAAAAGACGTTCAGTTTGTTTACCGTTTGCTTTGTTTTCAGATACTCTCTCAATTGCATTACTCTTGGTTCGTGGTCAGACTGGAGGCAGATCATTCTTGCCCTGAGTGTCTTGAAATTAAACCAGTTATCTAGGAAGGTATTGGACGGGTTCCTATGTATTTTTTTCTTGCTGGATCTGAACACTTTCCGGAGTGATTGGTTAGTTGTAAATGCCTTTTGTCCTGTAAATACCTCTTGTAAATACCTCTTGTCCTGTAAATACCTCTTGTCTTGTAAATACCTCTTGTCCTGTAAATACCTCTTGTAAATACCTCTTGTCCTGTAAATACCTCTTGTAAATACCTCTTGTAAATACCTCTTGTCCTGTAAATACCTCTTGTAAATACCTATTGTCCTGTAAATACCTCTTGTAAATACCTCTTGTCCTGTAAATACCTCTTGTAAATACCTCTTGTCCTGTAAATACCTCTTGTAAATACCTCTTGTCCTGTAAATACCTATTGTAAATACCTATTGTCCTGTAAATACCTCTTGTAAATACCTCTTGTCCTGTAAATACCTCTTGTCCTGTAAATACCTCTTGTCCTGTAAATACCTCTTGTAAATGCCTCTTGTCCTGTAAATACCTCTTGTAAATACCTCTTGTCCTGTAAATACCTCTTGTAAATACCTATTGTCCTGTAAATACCTCTTGTAAATACCTCTTGTAAATACCTCTTGTCCTGTAAATACCTCTTGTAAATACTTCTTCTGTAAATACTTCTATATAAAAAAAAAAAGAATCCAGGAAGGCGACGGACAAATTTTTATATATATACTTTCTCGCTAAATGTTGATACTTTCCATAGTGATTGTTTTGTGGTCCGTAAATCCTCCTTCTTCTGTAAATACTTCTTGTCCTGATCGTCTTCCTTGATATCAAACCAGTTACCCGGGCAGACGATGGACAGATTCATATATAATGTTTTTCTCGTTAGCTGTGAATACCTTCCTGAGAGATGGTTCTGGCCCGTAAATCATCAGGCTGCGCACACTCGTTCGACGTGTTGCTCTTGAGCGGACGCGCGGCAGACAGGCTCCCGAGACTCCGCGCCACAGGGTGAAGGTTGATTTGCATGTTTCGCAGGAATGCTGGTGCGCTGGTGTGCGGGGTCCAGGGAGAGGCGGAGTGGGAGTCTGGAAACCCTTCTGAACCCATTGCCAGATAACGAAACTTTTTTAAACCATTGCTAGATAACGAAGCCTTTCTTAAACCATTGCTAGTTACTGATACCTTTCTTAAACCATTGCTAGATAACGAGACCTTTTTAAAACCATTGCTAGATAACGAAGCCTTTTTAAAACCATTGCTAGATAACGAGACCTTTTTAAAACCATTGCTAGATAACGAAGCCTTTTTAAAACCATTGCTAGATAACGAAGCCTTTCTTAAACCATTGCTAGTTACTGATATCTTTCTTAAACCATTGCTAGATAACGAAACCTTTTTAAAACCATTGCTAGATAACGAAACCTTTTTAAAACCATTGCTAGATAACGAAGCCTTTTTAAAACCATTGCTAGATAACGAAGCCTTTTTAAAACCATTGCTAGTTACTGATACCTTTCTTAAACCATTGCTAGATAACGAGACCTTTTTAAAACCATTGCTAGATAACGAAGCCTTTTTAAAACCATTGCTAGATAACGAAGCCTTTCTTAAACCATTGCTAGATAACGAGACCTTTTTAAAACCATTGCTAGATAACGAGACCTTTTTAAAACCATTGCTAGATAACGAAGCCTTTTTAAAACCATTGCTAGTTACTGATACCTTTCTTAAACCATTGCTAGATAACGAGACCTTTTTAAAACCATTGCTAGATAACGAGACTTTTTTAAACCATTGCTAGATAACGAGACTTTTTTAAACCATTGCTAGATAACGAAGCCTTTTTAAAACCATTGCTAGATAACGAAGCCTTTCTTAAACCATTGCTAGATAACGAGACTTTTTTTAAACCATTGCTAGACAACGAAACCTTCCTTAAACCATTGCTAGATAACGAGACTTTTTTTAAACCATAGCCAGATAACGAGACCTTTCTTAACATTACTCTTAAACATCAAAAACCCTTATTCAAACCTTTCTTAGATATTGGAGCCTTTTAAAACCTTCTCTAGATAGCAACTTTCTCTCTCTCTCTCTCTCTCTCTCTCTCTCTCTCTCTCTCTCTCTCTCTCTCTCTCTCTCTCTCTCTCTCTCTCTCTCTCTCTCTCTCTCTCTCTCTCTCTCTCTCTCTCTCTCTCTCTCTCTCTCTCTCTACTTTCTGAATCCACTGCCAGATATCGAAACCTTTCTTAACACCATTCCTAGACACCAGAAGCCCTTGTTAACACCTTCCATAGTCACCAAGGGCATTCACTACTCTCTCCAGCTAACAAAACACTCAGGTTCCATTTCTAGACATCAAAAATCCCTTTATAAAAATCTTCTCCGGGTACCCAAGCCATTTAATACCTTTTCTAGATAACAAAAATACCTTCTCTCTGCTCTGCTCTCGTTCTAGAAAACAAACCTTCTTAAGACTCTTCGTAAATAGCAAAGCCTTTATTAATTTCACTCCTTGATACGATACCCGTTCATATTACTGTTTTTAGGTGTCAAAATGGCGTCTCTGTTGTTAATTGGGGTGAACTGATGTTGTTATTGTGCTAATGAGGCGTTCCTAGATAGCAATTAACACACACACACACACACACACACACACACACACAAGACACGCGAGAGTTCAGATTGGCTAAACATATTTGCAGACGATTAACTCAAACAGCCGAAACTATGAGGACACAGGAGGAGGAGGAGGAGGAGGAGGAGGAAGAAGAGGAGGAGGAGGAGGGGAAGGATTCTTTGTCTTTTGATGTTTGTTAGAAGAGTCGGTGAACATTACCTTCCAATACCCCCTCCCCCTTAACCCCCCCTTCACCTGCACGCACCACCACCCAGCCACATCCCCCCCGCCCACACGCCCCCCGCCGGCCCCTCTTTCAAGCGCCGGCCGCCCCCCAAAAAGTGGGTCTCGGTATCTCATTGTCCAGCGGCGGGGCGACCCTCCTCAAACAGCCCCGGCCGTCGCTTGGGGAGGGAAGGCAAACACGGCGATGATCTGTCTTAATCACCCGCACACCACTACCGCCGCCGCCGCCACAGACCTCCTCCTCCTCCTCCTCCTCCTCCTCCTCCTCCTCCTCTTTCTCCTTCGCCGACTCCACCGCTGTTGCTCTCCTCCTCTTCATCGTTCTCCTTCTTCGTTGTTTTCATTTTCTTCTTTTTCC
>NC_066573.1:8534942-8584942 GCF_024679095.1 Eriocheir sinensis | reverse complement strand
CCCCTCCCTACCTTCCTACCCCCTTCCCTACCCTCCTCTCCTTTCCTACCCCCTCCCCCTTCCCTACCTTCCCACTCACCTTCCCTTTCCTCCCCATATCATTCCCACTCACTCCCTCTCTCCAATACTCCTGATAAGCCACTCCTCCTCCTCCTCCTCCTCCTCCTCCTCCTCCTCGTCCATCTGCATTATCTCCTCCTCCTCCTTCTCTCTGGCTGTCTCTTTCTTTTGCTGTTTTCTTTACCTGTCTTTTTGTGTGCTGTCATTCTCTCTTCGCTTTCTCTCGATCTGTTTACCCATCTAACTATCTATCTATTTATATGTCTATCTATCTTACCTATATTCACCCTGACACTCATTAACCCCCCCTTCTTGCTCACACACACTCACTCTCACTCACTCACTCACTCTCTCACTCACTCACACACTCACTCACTCACTCACACACTCACTCTCTCACTCATTCATTCACTCACTCACTCACACACTCACTCACTCACTCACTCACTCACCCACCTCATAAATCGCACCTGTCAGCCCCATGGAGTAGGCAGGTGTCACTTAATTAGTACCTTGGAGCTTCAGCAGGTAAGGGAACACAGGTGATATTGAGACCCCTTACCCTACCTTCTTTCGCGTCCCTCACCTCATCAACATCACCTCGCGAGACACACCTAAGGGACTTGCTTTATTTTGGCCTGATGTTGTGGTGGTGTCTCTCTTCTCTCGTTGATGTTGTTGTGTTGATGTTTGTTTTTTGTTTTTGTTTTTGTTTTTTGTTTTTGTTTTTTGGGGGGGAGCGTTCTTTTTTTTTTCTCTCAGTTCTGCTTTTCATTTTTGGGTGTTTGGTTGTTATATATTTTTTTTTCCTTTGGCGATACATACATACATACATACATACATACATACATACATACATACATACATACATACATACATACATGCATACATACATACATACATACATACATACATACATACATACATACATACATAGAATCATTCATTAATTCATTTATACATATACGTTTACTCACTTCATTCCTCCTCCTCCTCCTCCTCCACTTTCGCTCACCTCCACTCTCTTCCACCTGTCCCACCTAATAACTCTCCTCTCCCCAACTCTTCACCCCCACCCCGCTCCACCTGTCTCAATCCACTCTCCACTTCTCTAACCTGTCCTAACTCCACCTTACCCCTCTCCACCTGGACAACTCCTTCAAGCCACCCACCTCCACCTGTGTCAGTCCACTCTCCACTTCTCTAACCTGTCTTAACCATTATCCTTACTCCACTAAACCTGCTCACTGCCTCAGCTTATCCACCTCCACCTGCGAATCCACTTTCTACTTCTCACCTGTAGGAACGCTAACCAGATGCTGTGACACCTGTATCTATCCACCTTCCACTCCGTCCACCTGAACCACTAACTCCCTCATCCTAGGAACCTCCATCTATCCCTATCCATCCCTATTCACCTGCTTCGTTCTCTCTATCCTATTCTATTCTATCTATCTTTCTATCCTGGTATTGTGTTTCTGTTCTTTGTTATCTCTCTCACTGTCTGTCTGTCTGTCTATCGCATATATTAACAAACAAACAGACAAACACTTCTCGTAATCTCACTTTTTTATCTACTCAACATTTTGCTTTTATTTTTCCATTCCTGTTTTTATTATTATTATTATTATTATTATTATTATTATTATTATTATTATTATTATTCTCGTCCGTCTCCTTGTCCATAAATGTCTCCACGATTAGCACCACTTTACCTCCTCCTCCTCCTCCTCCTCCTCCTCCTCCTCCTCCTCATTTTCTTCCTCCTCCTCCTCCTCCAGTCATTCCTATCTCCTCATTTTCCTTCTCTTGTTGGTATAAATTTTCCTGTTTTCCTCCTCCATCTATTTCGCATTTTCCTTTTCATAATTATTTTGCAGTAATTTTCCTTGCTTTCCTAATTAGTTTCAAGACAATTAGCAGCCGTCCTCTGTTCTGTGACACGTTTTTTTCTCAGTTTTCCCTGTACATAAATAGTGACATTGTGCTCAGGTGAAGATTCTAAAATTATTTCCCTCCTTGAAATTTGCTTACTTTTTTATCTTTACTTTTTGTTCTCCTGAGATTTTTAATACTTTTTTTATTTTCCTCGGCCAGGGACTCATCATACAGTTTCCTTGCACAGTGTCATTTTTTTCTTCCTAATATCTTGTTTTGTTTTCCCTCCCCTTCCCTTCCCTTCCCTTCCTTTCCTTCCCTTCCTTTCCTTTCCTTTCCCTTCCCTTCCCTTCCCTTTCTTTCTCTTCCCTCTCCCCTTTCCTTGTACATACCCCATACCCTTCCTTACCTTCCCGTTCTCCTTTCCCCTCCCCACCCCTTTCCCCCTTATCATTTCTACTCTCTCCCTGGTGCCACGTTATGCAGTATGGGCGGTGCAAACCTCTATGTTCCTGGGGGTTCCATGACCTGCACCTTCTCCCGTTGGCCACCAGGGGACGTATCAACTGTACCTGTAGGATCTGCCAGCCGCTACCCATCTACCTGTGCTGCTGTTCAAAGGTGTATCGCAACCCTGGCACGCCGGACAGAAACTCGTCCACACAATGAGCTTAATTAGACTTACCAGAGAAGGGGACAAGCTGAATTTCGTAGGGGATACTGAACGACTGATTACAGCGTTAAGCAAGAGGCAGAACGAGAGGAGGAGAAAGAGGAAGAAATTAAATGAAGGACGAGGAGGAAAAAGAGGAAATAAGACGAAGAAGAGGAGGAGGAAGGAGGAGGAAGAGAAGACCGGAGAAAAAGAAACTGAATGAATGAAGGAAAGGGGAAGTAAGTGAGGGAGGGAGGGAGGATATTAATATTGGCCCATGCAACCAGCCACCCAGTCAGTCATTCAGCCGCCTCCCAGCCCCGCCGCCGCCTCCCTGCCCCGCCGCCGCCGCCCCTCGACCACCCAGCCTCGCACACCGGAAGAAACAGAGGGAGAATTTAATCACGCCGGCGAGACGACCAGCTGCTGCCCGCGATGTTGTTGTGCTCCCGCCCGCCAAGGTCACCAGCTGGGAGGGCACAGCTGGTTGGGGCCCGGCGCGAATACTGTTGTGGCTGAACGGGTGAGAGAGAGAGAGAGAGAGAGAGAGAGAGAGAGAGAGAGAGAGAGAGAGAGAGAGAGAGAATAAAAAAGAAAAAAGTAACAAAGAATAAAAAGGAAAAGAAAAAAAGAAAGAAAGAAGGAGAGAGAGAGAGAGAGAGAGAGAGAGAGAGAGAGAGAGAGAGAGAGAGAGAGAGAGAGAGAGAGAGAGATTATCTATACCCCTTTCTTTTTAATGAATCTACAATTATGTTATGAGTTGAAATCTTGTATCCCTGCTTCCGTTTTTTTTTTTAATCAGTTATTTTTTTTACGAAGACCTGTGACCTTTATTATTGGAAAGAAAATAAATCTGATTTGGTCCGATTAGCGTAACTTATCGGTATCTGTGTTCGGTCTGTGTGTCTCGCCTGGTTGTCTTGTGTTCTCTCTCGTGTGTTCTCTTCTGTGTGTTCTCTCTCGTCTGCTCCCTCTTGTGTGTTCTCATGTGTGATTTCCCTCGTGTTCGGCTGGTTCTCTTGTGTTCTCTACCTGTCTTTCGTCTGGTGTTCTCTATCTCTGTCTCTCGTCTGGTTCTATTCTGTTCTCTATCTCTGTCTCTCGTCTGGTTCTATTCTGTTCTCTATCTCTGTCTCTCGTCTGGTTCTCTTCTGTTCTCTATCTCTGTCTCTCGTCTGGTTCTCTTCTGTTCTCTATCTCTGTCTCTCGTCTGGTTCTCTTCTGTTCTCTATCTCTGGTTCTCGTCTGGTTCTCTTCTGTTCTCTATCTCTGTCTCTCGTCTGGTTCTCTTCTGTTCTCTATCTCTGTCTCTCGTCTGGTTCTCTTCTGTTCTCTATCTGTCTCGTCTGGTTCCCTTCTGTTCTCTATCTCTGTCTCGTCTGGTTCTCTTCTGTTCTCTATCTCTGTCTCTCGTCTGGTTCTCTTGCCTTCTCTATCTCTGTCTCTCGTCTGGTTCTCTTGCCTTCTCTATCTCTGTCTCTCGTCAGGTTCTCTTCTGTTCTCTCTATCTCTGTCTCATCTGGTTCTTTTGTGCTCTCTATCTGTCTCTTCAGTTCTCTATCTCTGTCTCTCGGCTGGTTCCCTTCTGTTCTCTATCTCTATATCTCGTCTGGTTCTCTCACTCCCCCCCACCCACCCACCCCCCCCTTCAACAAATAAGACCTCTCATCGGCCCGGCTATAATTTCCATACGCGTTGCTACATTTTTTTCCCATCGTTTACCTCGCCTGTTCGTCCGCCTGTTTGCCTGCCAATTACCGCACCTGAGCATTGAGCCTCGTCCCCCTGTGCCCACCCTCTCATTACTTAGCCCAGTGTTGCTATCAGGGTGTTGCTGTCTCGTCACCCTGATAACGCTGGTCTGTAGTTTTGTCGATGTTAAGATTCGCGGCGCTACGATTGCAAACGTCTGTGATATGGAAGTGTTTTATTGTCTTTTATTTGCAGGTTGGAGTGACTTGTTGATAGGTCGGAGGGTTGTAATGGTAGGGAATGTCCTTATTGAATCATAGTCTTCATCATCATCATCATCAATACTGTCATTATCATTACCACTACTACTACTACTACTACTACTACTATTGTTACTACTTTATTATTAGTTTTCATATTACTTTTCATAGTCGTTATTTTCCATCTCCACCCATTTCGCCTTTTTTTCTTTTCTAATTATTTTCAGAACTTTCCCTTGCTTTACTCATTAACCTCAAGACCATTAGCAGCCTTCTTCTGTTTGTAGTAGCAGTAGTAGTAGTAGTAGTAGTAGTAGTAGTAATAGCAATAGTAGTAGTGGTATCTGTAGCATTTGGAGCATTAGCATATTAGCCCCAGGGATGGTATATTACTGTGAGGACAACGACCCATGGCGATAAACAGGCTCACCACTCCTATACCCAGGCGGCGGCAAATTGAAGATTGGTATCCGTCGCGCGGTGGCAGAGTCTTGTCCGACGGGGCGGCATTACAAGCGATCAGCGGCCCATCTCTTACTCGGGGAGGTCTTTACGCTACTTGCTTAAAAGACTGCAAGCGGGCACCTTCCTTCGCCCGGGCACTCCTGCGACGGGTTCCTCGCTGCAGACGACCTTGGGGACTTTTTCTCCGTTAGTTAATAGTAGTTTAGGTGACCTGTTTGGTGCTTGTTATGCTGGAAGTATCAATTTTTAGGGATTTGTGGCATAATGGGATATGATAAGTACTGCCTACATATTACTACTACTACTACTACTACTACTACTACTACTTTTTTCTGCTACTACTACTACTACTACTACTGCTACTTTTTTCTACTACTACTACTACTACTACTACTACTACTTCATTTTTCTTCTTCTGATAGCAACATAACCACAACAAACCACTACCACCACCACCACCAACAACCACAACCACACCCACCACAACCACTACCACTACCACTAACCACACTAACTAAGCACTAACCCACACGACCAGGCGAGAGTATACAGGTTAATTACACACACTAACAATAACAAACCAGGTGTGTGTGTACGTAGTAGCTATAAGAGACATATATCACCAGGTAAACACATGTATACCTAACTAGACCTACCAAGAGCGTGAGGTGACCCGGGTGAAAGAAAGCTTGCTAGGTGACTTCTGAAAGGGAGGGAGGGGGAAGGGGAGGGGGAGGTGGGGAGGGGGGAGCGTGAATGACAGGGGTAGAGGGGACTAATGAATAAGTGAAGGATACGAGGCGCTTTGTCATGTACAGCCATTCATGAATACCCCTGGAGGAGGAGGAGGAGGAGGAGGAGGAGGAGGAGGAGGAGGAGGAGGAGGAGGAGGAGATGGGGAAAAGTATAAGAAAGGGGGCAAAGACCTTATGTGTGTGTGTGTGTGTGTGTGTGTGTGTGTGTGTGTGTGTGTGTGAGAGAGAGAGAGAGAGAGAGAGAGAGAGAGAGAGAGAGAGAGAGAGAGAGAGAGAGAGAGAGAGAGAGAGAGATTGACAGGCAGACAGACAAAGAACGAGAGCTTACACACACACACACACACACACACACACACACACACACACACACACACACACACACACACACACACATGAAGGAGGTCCTACACAGTATCTCTCTCTCTAGGATGTCCGGGGAGGTGTTATTGAGAAGCCCGACGCAGGATACTCAGAATTAATGTGAGAGAAGAGGAACATGAAGAAGGAGGAGGAGGAGGAGGAAGAGGAAGAACTATGGTGGCGGCGGTATGTTCACTAAAGACTATGTTAAGTAAGGCAATAATTATCTTTCTTTTGCTTTGAATAATGAGAGAGAGAGAGAGAGAGAGAGAGAGAGAGAGAGAGAGAGAGAGAGAGAGAGAGAGAGAGAAAGGAATGGATGGAATAGGTAAAAGATGATAAATATGAAGAAAAAAAAAACAATATGAAAAGAAAATACAAAAATAACGAATGAGAGAGAGAGAGAGAGAGAGAGAGAGAGAACACCTATAATAATCTCAGGCCATTGACAAACCCAGACACAATAGACTCGGAAACTTTCACACGAGCATTGATGTAATTGGGAGCCTTGAGAACCATTAATTAAGACCGACAGACTCTGGACCACCTGGGCGCGTTCTCGGCAGGTGAGGAGGAGGAAGGGAGGAGAAGAAAAGAGAGGAGAGGAGAGGAGGGGAAGGATGAGAGTGGGAAGTATAATATTGGGGAAAGGGGGGAAAGAGAGGGGAGGAAAGGATGAGGAAAAGGAGGATAGGAGAAGGAATGAGAGGGGAGGAAAGGAAAGAAGAGGAGTGGAATGTAGCGAGTATCATTGAAGGAAAGGGGAAAACAGAATGAAGGAAAAGTGAAGGAGGAGGTTGATGAGGGAGGGAATGAGAAGAGAAAAGTAGAGTAGATGAGAGGAGAGAAGGAGAGGAAAGGAAGAGAGAGAGAGAGAGAGAAATGAAGGAGAAGGAATATAGAGAAGAGGAGGAGGAGGAGAGGATGGAGAAGGGGAGGAAAGGTAAAAAAAAAAGAAGGGAGATAAGGGAAGGATGGGAAGGGGAGAGAAGAGGAGAGAAGGAGAAGAGGGGAGGAAAAAAAGAGGAAGGAGAAGAGGAAGAGGGGGAGAAAAGAAGGAAGGAGAGAAAATGGGAGGTGGAATGTAGATCACGGAGGAAAAGGAGGAAAAAAACGAGAGAGAGAGAGAGAGAGCACCACCCTTTTCTCTCTCTCCCCCAAAACAAAATAATGCGCGTTCGAGTCTGAATGGAGTGCTTTCAGTGTTCATTATTGATATTTTTTTTCATCCTCTTTCATTTATTAATCTGGTTCCTCTATCATCCACCTTATTAACCGTTAGTAGTAGAAGTAGTTGTAGTAGTAGTAGTAGTAGTAGTAGTAGTAGTAGTAGAAGAGATGATGAATGGTATAGGTCAAACATATTCTCTCTCTCTCTCTCTCTCTCTCTCTCTCTCTCTCTCTCTCTCTCTCTCTCTCTCTCTCTCTCTCTCTCTCTCTCTCTCTCTCTCTCTCTCTCGTCATGTCGGGGTCATTCGTCTTGGTCAGGTCGGGGGTCGAAAGCCCCTAATGAGCAGGCCCCCCTCCCCCCGCCCCCCCCTTTTTCTCTCCCTCTCTCCCTCCCTCTCCCTCCATTCCTCTCTCCCTCCTACTCTCCATTCATCCCTCGCTCCTTCATTCACTCTGTATCCTGCGTAATCCCTCATTCTCTCTCTCTCTCTCTCTCTCTCTCTCTCTCTCTCTCTCTCTCTCTCTCTCTCTCTCTCTCTCTCTCTCTCTCTCTCTCTCTCTCTCTCTCTCTCTCTCTCTCTGTTCGTTCCCTATCATCATTCTTTTGCTTGCTTGTCTTTTCTATTGTTTTTTTTTCTTCTTAATCTTTCTTTTCTTCTCTTCCTTGTTTTGTTATCCTCATTATTTTCTTCTCCTGGACTTGATTGCTTGTTGTCTTCTTTTGCTTGTTCTTCTTCCTGTGTCTTTTCTTCTTCCTTCTTCTGTTCCTTTTCTTCTCTTTGTTCTTGTTATATTTTTTCCCTCTTCGCTTATTGGATTTGTTCTTTCAGTCCCTCCTCCTCCTCGTCTTCGTCCTCTTCCTCTTCCTCCTCCTCCTCTTCCTCCTCCTCCTCTCCTCATGGTCTTCTTCAGTTCCATTTTCTCTTCCTCCTCGTCCTCCTCCTCGTTCTCCTCCTCCTCCTCCTCCTCCTCCTCCTCCTCCTCCTCCTCCTCCTCCTCTTCCTCCTCCTCCTCTCCTTATCGTTCTTCTCTCCTCATGCTCTTCTTCTGTTCCATTCTCTCTTCCTCCTCGTCCTCCTCCTCCTCCTCCTCCTCCTCTTCCTCCTCCTCTTCTCCTTATCGTTCTTCTCTCCTCATGCTCTTCTTCAGTTCCATTCTCTCTTCCTCCTCCTCCTCCTCCTCCTCCTCCTCCTCCTCCTCCTCTCATCCCGCCTGGAGAGGAGATGAAGAGGATTAAGGAAAGGTGGGAAGGAAGGGATAATCCACAGTAATCCTCCTCCCTCCCTTTTCTTCCTCCCTCTCTCTCCCTTCTTCACTTATATTCTCCCTCCCTCCCTCTCCCTCCCTTCTGGCCCTCGAGGGAGAAACTAGGTCACCTGGGTTCCTCTTGACCTTGAAAACTCTCTCGCTTTCTTTATTTCTTTTTTTTCTTTTTTTTTTTCTTTTCTTTCTTTCTTTCTTTCTTTTCCAGTTGTCTTGATTTCTTGCTTTTTTCTTTGATTGAGTTGCATTATTTTTGTTTTTATTTTGTTTTTTCTTGTTCTATGCGTTTAGGTCATACGTGGATAGATGGATGGATAGATAGGTAGATAGATAGAAAGGTACGGTAGGTAGATAGATAGACAAAGATAGATAGATAGAGAGAGAGAGAGAGAGAGAGAGAGAGAGCTGTCCAGTATATGCCATTCCTCCTAGACTCCCTCTTAACCTCCTCCTCCTCCTCTTCCTCCTCATCCTCATCCTCCTCCTCTCATTACTCATTGTTCTTAGATATTACTCATTGTCGTAATAACGTTAAGTTCTTTCGAATACTGGTGTCCTTGTCCGCTTTTATCGCCCGGTTAGTGGTAGCAGTAATGGTAGTTCTTTCCTCTTTCCTACATAAATTCCATGCAGTTTTTCCATGCTGCATGGTTCTTTTTCCTTTCCTGCCAGCTTTGGCTGGAGGGATGGGGGGGTGGGGAGGAGCCTTCGCCTTTGCTGTCCTTCATCTTCCACCTTTGATTAGATAGTTAGTGTAGCTTGTCACAAACAACCTCGTAAGGACCAGCAGGTCTGCTGTTGTTTGTTCTTCCTTTGTGTTCCTTTGTGTTCATCATCATCATCCTCTTCCTAATTGTTCTAGTGCGTAAAAAAAAACATTATAGTCAAGATGCATTGTTAGTGTTAATATGCAATGGAGGCCTCGTTATTACCCAACATAATTATATAGGCCTACTCTCTGCCTACTGTTATTCTTTGTTTTCATAGTTACATGTTTCCTTCTCTCTCCCTCTCTCTCTCTCTCTCTCTCTCTCTCTCTCTCTCTCTCTCTCTCTCTCTCTCTCTCTCTCTCTCTCTCTCTCTCTCTCTCTCTCTCTCTCTCTCTCTCTCTCTCTCTCTCTCTCTCTCTCTCTCTCTCTCTCTCTCTCTCTCTCTCTCTCTCTCTCTCTCTCTTTTCATCTCTATAAGTACATTTTTTCTCCCCTGTAAGACTCTCGCTCCTGTCTAACATATCCACACAAAATTGTTTCTTTCTTTTTTTTGTAATTTTCCATGTGCACTAAATTATATGTAGTTCCACAAGGTACACACACACACACACACACACACACACACACACCATGTTCAGTTTGGGTGAATGTATGAATGATTCTCTCTCTCTCTCTCTCTCTCTCTCTCTCTCTCTCTCTCTCTCTCTCTCTCTCTCTCTCTCTCTCTCTCTCTCTCTCTCTCTCTCTCGAAATATAATAATATGTAAGTCTTAGGTGAAAAGAATGTTGATTTCGTCGCTGAATAGACAGACAGACAGACGCGCACTCGCGCAAACATACAAACAGACAGACAGACAGACAGATAGATAGATAGAGAGATAGATAGATATATAAAGCAACGTGTAAATATATAAGAAAACCTCAAATTCCACCCCAACCTGAGGTAAATATTATGCTGTATGCCTCTTATTATGAAAAATTAGCCACATTCTCGTCCGAGGACAATACCATCTTCCTGACGAGGCTGCTAAAGATGTATTCATGGTGTGTCAGATGCAGAAGAAAAAAAATACTCATCCTATCCATCCTCTGTTTTTTTTTTTTTTTTTTTTTTTTACGTGTTAGCCTATACCGCCGGTAGGCCTTCTTGAGGGGCCTGGTAGTGTTATGCAAAAGTTAAGTACAAACGAATCCAATTTTTTTGCAGAGGACAGTTACATTATGCAAGAAAGAGAACAAAACCCTAGAGAATATTAATAAGAATTTTTCTCTCTTTCTGACAACACAGGTATATCAAATGAAATTGTAAAACAAGTTAAGACTGGATTTCGTGACCACATTCATTTCAAAGAAACTTTTTAAATGAATACCTCAAGCCTGCCATGCATGACAGTAAGATAAGAGGGACATTTTACAAGGTTATGATGTGTTGCTGCCACAAGGGTAGCTTTGCCATATGTTCGGCAGGCAGCGTGTCGGCGGGGCAGCAGAACCTGGCCGGGCTGACCGCAGTGCAGCACGAGGCCCAAAATGCTCCCTCTCCTGGTGAAACGTTGGCGTCGTCCTCCCGTGTCCTTCCTTGAACTGAGAGAAGAAGTGTTGGATCGAGCCTTAACTTAACGCGTCTGAACGTGAACCAGACTTTTCTTCCTGTGTTGACCGACTGACTGGAACAAGATCTATATAGACTGTAATCCTGTAGGAAATGTGATTCGCTGCCTTTGTTTCTGTAGGAAATGTGAAAGAGTTTTGTGCGTAGATGTGCTGTATCCCTGTAAGAAACATGTCACGACTCTTAAGACTGCTGAAGTTGTAGGAGCTATGACGTTTTGGAAATGCGTAGTAGGATATATGGCGCACCCCCCTCCCCCCCTGAGTGTGGTTTCCCTCCTCCTCCTCCTCCTCCTCCGTCTTACCCGTGGGAGGAGAGAGGGAAAGTAGAGTTACATTAGGCCGGGAGGTATGAGGGTTCCTAATTATCTCTTCACACCTACTGCTTTCCCTCCCTCGCTCCCTTCTTCCCTCCTCCCTCCCTCCACCCTCACCTTCCCAGCACCTCCCCCCCGCCACGCCCACACTCCCTCTCTGCCTCCATAATAGCCCTTCACACCCATAGCTTTCTGTGGACGCGTGAACTGAAAACGTAAGGTGTGTGTATGTGTGTGTGTGTGTGTGTGTGTGTGTGTGTGTGTGTGTGTGTGTGTGTGTGTGTGTGTGTGTGTGTGTGTGTCAGAAATTGAGAAGACATTATGTATGGCTTGTGTGACCACGAGAGAGAGAGAGAGAGAGAGAGAGAGAGAGAGAGAGAGAGAGAGAGTGGTCGCTGTTTATTATTTTTTTTTCTGAAACAAGCCACCACATGTTTTAAAACACACACACACACACACACACACACACACACACACACACACACGCACAGACACACACACATTGTCTTGTCTTCTTGAAAATTAAGTTGTTCCCTACAGCCCCCTCCTCCCCCCCTATCCCCTCTTGACGTCGGGGGAGGAGGAGGGGGGAGGGGGAGGGGAGGGGGAGGGGGGGGAGAAGTAGTGACCCCTGGTGGCCTAAGAGTTCTCTCCCCGCCGAGATAAATGAGAATTGTCATTAGGTTTTTTTTCTCTCTTTCTTTGAGTGTTGCCCGCGGAGAAGGACACTGCTCTCTCTCTCTCTCTCTCTCTCTCTCTCTCTCTCTCTCTCTCTCTCTCTCTCTCTCTCTCTCTCTCTCTCTCTCTCTCTCTCTCTCTCTCTCTCTCATAGTGTTTAATTAGTGTATCCATTGTCAATATTACGTTACAATCACGGCTGTTATTATTATCATTATTATTATTATTATTATTATTATTATTATTATTATTATTATTATTATTATTATTATTATTATTATTACTAGACACAGATGACATGGTGAAGGGCAGGGAAATGGAGAGGAAGGGAAGAGAAAAGGCAGGGAGAGGAGAGGTGTCGAAGAAAGGGAGAAAGAGGGGAAGGATGGAGGGATGGGCCTAGGGGAGGAAGAGGGGTGTCAGAGGGAAGGAGTTTGGGGATTGGAGGGAGAAAGGGAAGGAGGGGGTACTGTATGGAAGGGGAAGAGGGGAGAAGGAAGAAGAGGTGGGGTATTATATGGGAGAGTTAGGGAGAGGGGAAGAGGTGGTGAGGGTCATATGGGGAGGGGAGGGTAAGGGGGTGGGGGGAGGGGAGGGTCAGGTGGTGGGGGGAGGGGGGGACACTTGAGAACACTCCGCCCCTTGCCGCCAAATGTTAACAAATGGGAGAAAAAAGCTAATGATTTCTTAACCAATACCAGGCAGGGGGGTGTGAACAGGGAGGATGGACGAGCAGGAGGAGGAGGAGGAGGAGGAGGAGGAGGGGAAGAAGGAAGAGGAGGAGGGTGAAGATGGAAAAAGGAGGAGGAGGAGGGAGGATTTCAAGCAGGAGGATGTGGTGAGGATGTTTAATGAAGAGGGGAAGACCGACAAGACGCAAGAGAGAATGAAAATGGTTGAAGGAAAGAAGGAAGGAAGAGAAGGAACAGAAGGGAAGGAAAGGAAGAATAAGGAAGGGAAGAGAAGGGAAAGGGATGGACGGAGGAGATGCTGAGGAAGGAAAAGGAAGGGAAGGGATGGATGGTAAGGGAAGGGAAAGGAAGGGATAATAGATAACGCAAATATATACCTTCAGGCCTATCGTTATGTGACAAGTTCCTTAACCCGTGAATATATCTACTCATCTCCCACTGCACATATTCTATACTGACATCTTGATATCAGTCCTATAGTAAGGAGACCAGTACTGCACCGCATATTCGAGGAGAGGCCGAACTACTAAATACAGCTTGAGGATGACTTCAGCGCTTCTGTTACTGTCGCCTCTTGAATGAAACCCAGAAAATAAAGAAATAAAGAAAACATCCATGAAGGAGAGCAAAGAGGGAGAGATGAAAGGAAGTATACGAATGAGGAAGAAGAAAACAACAATGGAGAGAAGGAATAGAAGGGAAGGGAAGAAAAGGAAGAAAATGAAGGATAGAGAAGAAAAGGAAGGGAAAAGAAAGGAAAGGGATGGACGGAGGAGATACTGAGGAAGGAAAAGGAAGGGAAGCGGAAGGAAAGGAAGGGAAAGGGAAGGGAAGAGAAGGGAAAGGAAAGGAAAGGGATGGACGGAGGAGATACTGATGAAGGAAAAGGAAAAGAAATGAAAGGAAATGAAAGGGAAGGGAAGAGAAGGGAAAGGAAAGGGATAGACGGAGGAGATACTGAGAAAGGAAAGGGAAAAGAAAGGAAAGAAATGGAAAGGGAAGGGAAGGGAATGGAAGGGGATGGGGGTGGCCGTGAGGGAGTGGGTGGGTGTAGGAGGGGCCGAGGTGCCGAGAACTCATAAAACACTGGAAGGGCCGAAGAAACATTACCGGGAATATGTTAACGTTCACTTAATACGAGGAACCTTTCCCTGGGCGGTGGTCAGCGTGGGGAAACTTGACCTCTCCTCTGTTCCTTCCCTTCCCTCTCTCCCACACTCTCACACTCCTACGCCTCCCTCTCTCTACCTCCCTCTGACCTCCCTCACCCTCCCTTCTTCGTCTCCACCCTCTTCTTCATCCTCCTGACCTCCCTTCCTTCTTCACCCTTGCTCTCAACGATCCTCTCCCTATCTTCGACCCCCATCTCTCTTGTGGCCTCTCTTCTGCAGTGCCATATCCCTTTGCAATGCCTTCATGCCATCTTCTTCACCCCCCACGACCTCCCTTCTTCTTTTATCTTGCATGCCCCCACCATCGTCCTCATTCTCTCCCTATCTTCCACCACCTCCTCTCTTCCACAGAATGCAGTGCCACCTTCCTTATCTTATGCCTTCATCTTCCACCGCCTTCCTCATCCTCTGCCCCGTCTTCACCCTCAACTCTCACTCCCTCCCTCCACCCCTCACCCTCTTCTCCACTTTCTACTGCCCTCATCAGCCTCCCCCATCACCCTCAGCCTCTTTCCCCTCACTCCCTCCCCCCATCATCCCCCTCCACCCCCGCCCCTCCACACGACACCCCAGCACCTCCAAGAAGCCGCTAACAAATCAGCCTTGCTTTCCTGCGTCCCTGTTACTCCTAATGACGACAGGCGGTGAGAGGACGTGTCTACGAGGACGAGGACGAGGACGAGGAGAAGGTATAACGAGGAGTAAAGAATATGTTGTGAAAAGGGAAGGTGGAAAGGAAATAGGAGCAGGGGTGATAGGAGGAGGAGGAGGAGGAGGAGAGAAATGGCGGTGTCCTTTGAAAACACAATGGGGAACGGCTGTAATATCTTTGCCGTTTCCTCTTCAACATGTCCCCATAAATAACCTCACTACTACCACTACTACTACTACTACTACTACTACTACTACTACCGTCTGTCAACAACCTCAGAAATACATGTCCATTCCTCTCTCCTCTTCTCTCCTTTCCTCATCTCCCTTCCCCTCCCTCCTCCACATCTTCCTCATTCCATCCTCAGCTTCCCCATTACTCCCCCTCCTCCTCCTCCTCCTCCTCCTCCTCCTCCTCCTCCTCCTCCCCGCCACACCCACGTAACCTCAGCCCAACAAAAGCCTACCTGAGACCCCGGGTGTTAGAGAATAGAGTTTCTCCTCAGTTTACCCATAATGGTGTTTTTTCCCACGGTCGCCCAACAGGTGGCGTACCAACTTCATCTGAATGGCCTTTGGGGAGGGGGCGGCAGGGGAGGTGGAAGGGCGAGGCAAGGAGGAAAATGTGTAGGTGTGGCTGTGATGCACGGGAGAGAGAGAGATGGGGAGGAGATGGAGAGAGGGAATGTGATGGTGGTGGTGGTGGTGGTAGTGGGGGTTGGGTCCAGTCGGCCGGGTTATTATACTTTTTAATGTCCAGTGTAGCTCCCAGGGGGACTACGCCGCTGAACTATACCCTTTTGGAACACACACACACACACACACACACACACACACACACACACACACACACACACACACACACACACACACACACACACACATGACGACCCGCATTGTGTTAAGTATTTCAGCCTCTCATTTTCTTTTCCTTCCTCCCTCCCTCCTTCTCTCCCTCCCTCCTTCCCTCCCTCCCGTGAACCTCCAAAAAGGGAAAGAAAACATAGAAAGGAAAAATAATAAATTGACGCCCTCCAGAAACAGCCCGCGGCGTCAACAGGGGATTGGATCGCTTGTCAAGGGCCTCGATCCTCCTCCTCTCTCTCTCTCTCCTCCCGTCCCTCTTGTTCGGCCCATCGCGCCAAGAAGGATCCGGACTATCTATAGCGATGCGCTTTTATTTTCGTTGTTGTAGTTATTTTGCCTTCTCGTTTTTTTTCTTTTATCTTTTTGTTTTTTGTTTTTTTTGCTAGTGATGTCGGATTTTTTTTTTTCACTTATCTGTTCAGTTGTTGTTGTTGTTGTTGTTGTTTTAGAATGTGAGGCGTTTATGAGTGAGTGTTCTGATCTTTTTTTTATTTCTTTTTCATTTTTATTTTTGTTTTCTTTATTTTTTTTTGTCTTACTGTTATTTTTTTTAAGTTGGTTGTGACTTTTGTTTGTTTTTGTTGTTTGCTTCAGTGAATGTTATTATTATTATTATTATTATTATTATTATTATTATTATTATTATTATTATTATTATTATTATTATTACTCTTCCTGTTGTCATTCATCATCACTTTCATCAAATGTCTTAGTTTCCCTTTCAACCCCCTCTCTCTCTCTCTCTCTCTCTCTCTCTCTCTCTCTCTCTCTCTCTCTCTCTCTCTCTCTCTCTCTCTCTCTCTCTCTCTCTCTCTCTCTCTCTCTCTCTCTCTTCCCTTCCCTTTCCTTCCTTTCCATTCCATCCCCTTCCCTTCCCTTCCCTTCCATTCTCTTCCTTTCCTTCCTTTCCATTCCCTATCCTTCTCTTTCCTCGCCTGCCCTGCCCGTCCCATCCCTTCCATTCTCTTTTCCTTCCGTTCTCTTTCCTTCCCTTCCCTTCCTTTCCTTTCCTTTCCTTTCCTTCCCTTCTTCAGCATCGCCTCATCCCTTCCCATCCCTTTCCTTCCCATCCACTCCCTTTCTTCCCATCCCTTCCTTTACTTCCCTTCTTCAGCATCCCCTTCCCTTCCCTCCCTTCCTCAGCATCTCCTCCGTCCCTCCCTTTCCCTTTCCTACACATCCCTGGCATTCCGAAGGGCGCCTAAGGACACTGCCTCGACCCTATGGCCCCCTTTTGACCTCCTGCCCCCCCTGCCCCCCCCTCTCCATGGCCTCGCCCGGGTCCACTTTACGACCAAGATGCGGAGTATGTCGATGAGGGTGGGGCGGGGCAGGGGCGGGGCTGGGGCGGCAGTACATCAGTGGTGGTGGATTCATGGGGGGTGGGGGAGATGTAGGTTGTCAGGTTGGGGGGGTGGTGGTGATGGTGGTGGAGATGAGGGTGGTGGTGATGGTGGTGGTGAGGTCAGAGTGTCAAGATATCGATGGTGTGAAGGAAGAGTAATTTTTGTAGTGGTGGAAATGCCCCCTCCCCCCCTCCCCTCCCCCCCTCACACACACACACACACACACACACACACACAAACTGCTCTACTACTACTACTACTACTACTATCACAACTACTACTACTACTACTACTACTACTACTACTACTGCGTTTCAGATTTCTTGCCCTCTCTGATAATAATAATACTCTTCCTCGCTCCTGATTTTTGTTGACTTTCATTATTTTTTATTTTCGTATCATCAACTCCATACATTTTTTTTTTTTAAAGTTTTCACATTATTATTTATTACTTGAATGTGGAAAGGCAACATCCACTTGGGGTGAAAACAGAACAGGTGAACTATGTGGCTGACTGATTGCCACTTACGTTACAGGAGATGCCCAAAACAACACCACACAACACCAAAACAACACCACACAACACCAAAACAACACCACACAACACCAAAACAACACCACACAGCACCAAAACAACACCACACAACACCAAAACAACACCACACAGCACCAAAACAACACCACACAACACCAAAACAACACCACACAGCACCAAAACAACACCACACAGCACCAAAACAACACCAAAACAACACCAAAACAACACCAAAACAACACCACGCAACACCAAAACAACACCACATAACACCAAAACAACACCACACAACACCAAAACAACACCACACACCACCAAAACAACACCACACAGCACCAAAACAACACCACACACCACCAAAACAACACCACACACCACCAAAACAACACCACACAACACCAAAACAACAGTGAAGACATATCAGGAGTGCCGTTGCAAAGGCGAAACTCCCACGTGGGCGAAGGTAAACAAACACACAGGCGCCCCATAAAAACACCCAAGAAGAAGACGGGCGGTGTGTGAGATTAAGCAGAGGAGAGGACCAGGAGGAGCAGGACCTACAAAAGCGGAGCAGCTCAAAAGAAGAAGAAGAAGAAGAGGGGCGGGGCCTGAAACCTCGGCATCGGTAAACGGTATGTATGTATTCTGGGTAAAACTGTAGCAGGTGTAGACATTTTTATTATCGAGACACAAGTATTCTGCTAACCTTCAGAGCTTTCGGGAATCAATAGGAAAGAGTGTAGAGTTAAAACAAGTGTGAAGATTGCCAAGGACACACGCACAAGCTTCCACTTATGTGACAGGTACATCAACTCGTTTGTGCTGATGACATGGTACTGCTGGCGTTAACCTGGTACCTGCGGAGATCATGTTTCTTAAAGGCCCCTCTAAGCGAGAATAGTGAGAAAAATCATCACTCACACACCATTTCATTATATATATCAATGCATTTGTAATCGGTTTATGCATCATCTATTTTTGAGGGTTTATATCATGGCATAAATTTGGCCCGCCGCTGCTACCAGGTTAATATGCCTTTTCGCTACCTTTACCACGTTTTCCTTACTTTTAAGTTTTTCCGCCTTCATATTATGGTTAAGGGACATGTATTTCGTCCCTTAAGTATAATATGGAGGCGTAATATCGTATTTTGGAGGCGCATAGTGATTCTCAGTAATTACCCGTCTACAACACCACCAAGACGGAGTGCATGGTAGTGCCGCCACACTCCAGGCTGGACTGCCAGACATCGGCATGGCTCAGTGGGAGTGCCCTTACATTTACTTACTTAATTACTTGTCTCACTTGTCGGAAGTTCTGCTGGAATTAATTCGGCCAACTTGAAGGTCCACAGCCTCCACAGTTTTTGTCTTTCTTCTTTCTTCCTTAAGCGGCTTCTGGGGCTTCCTAGATGGACTAGCTCATCCCTGGCCTTCACCGGGCTCGGGATGAATTGTCTGGCTGTGCTGCGTCACCACGCCGCGTACAGTATGAGGAGTAGGGTGGGGCAATCGGGGAACTCCATCATCACCTCCGTCAGATAGAGCTCAACCTATGTGTGTGGATCTATGCTGTGAGAGTGGCTGGGCCTTCTGTTCACCTAGACCAGGGGCGGGCAACCCCCGGTACGCGGGCCATATCCGGCCCATGAAGGCCTAGCATCTACCTTGCCACCCTGCTAGGCAATAACATCGCAATCCGGCCCTTGAAACCCCAGGAAAAAAAATATGGCAAACATCATCTGCTGGCAAATACTGCTTGTCAAGCCTGCGCTCCTCACCTCACTGCAAGAGTTGCCAAGTCTGTCCTTTTTGAGATCTGCTTGTCCTATTTAATTTAAACATAAAATAGACAGGCTGAAACTGTCTTGTCGTGGGGCCACGGTGCCCTGTGTGTGCAACCTGCAGCAGGAGATCGCCACTTTCCTCCATCAGAAGAATCTTCCCCACACTGACCACTTTGACCCGCAATGGCACACTCACCTGTGCCTACTCACAGACATCACTACGCACCTGAATCCTCTCAATGTGAATGTGCCTCAACTTTGATCCCACCTCCACCTCAGTGATATTTTTCTATTGTCTACCTCTCCCACCGAGTCAGACATTGAAACACTTTACACCTTATGGCAAGCACCACCAGTTGTCTCACTGATCTTTATGTTTTTCATTTTTCACATTTTTTACTTTGGGGTTCTCATTCGTCACTCCAGCCCGTAGCCTGCTCCTGAAAGTCTCATCTGGCCCTCCTGTCGAAAAGGTTCCTTGCCCCTGGCCTAGACTGTGCACATTATTATTATCCCCCAGTCATACCTACCCCTCATGAATCTCTTCCCCACTCTTTCTATGGGACTGTATCTGTTATATCTATAAAAAAAATAAAAAGATGAGGTGACCATCAGCCTGCCATACTGGTGTTACTACTGGCTGTCATTGGGGTAAATATAACTTCACTGGTCTCAATGGTGTACAAAACTTTATGGTTAAAATTTGGGTTTATTTGGTAAAATTCCAGAAGTACACCCACCTGAAGGTATTAACCCAGCAGCAATGATGAGCCAAATTTGTGGCTTCACCATGTAGCAGCGACGGGCCAAATTTGTGGCTTCACCATGTAGCAGCGACGGGCCAAATTTGTGGCTTCACCATGTAGCAGCGACGGGCCAAATTTGTGGCTTCACCGTGTAGCAGCGACGGGCCAAATTTGTGGCTTCACCATGTAGCAGCGACGGGCCAAATTTGTGGCTTTACCGTGTAGCAGCGACGGGCCAAATTTGTGGCTTCACCGTGTAGCAGCGACGGGCCAAATTTGTGGCTTCACCATGTAGCAGCGACGGGCCAAATTTGTGGCTTCACCGTGTAGCAGCGACGGGCCAAATTTGTGGCTTCACCATGTAGCAGCGACGGGCCAAATTTGTGGCTTCACCGTGTAGCAGCGACGGGCCAAATTTGTGGCTTCACCATGTAGCAGCGACGGGCCAAATTTGTGGCTTCACCGTGTAGCAGCGACGGACAAAATGCCAAATGGCTTCACCATGTAGCAGTGACGGGCCAAATTTGTGGCTTCACCATGTAGCAGCGACGGGCCAAATTTGTGGCTTCACCGTGTAGTAGCAGCGGCCAAATTGTGGCTTCACCATGTAGCAGCGACGGGCCAAATTTGTGGCTTCACCATGTAGCAGCGAAGGGCCAAATTTGTGGCTTCACCATGTAGCAGCGACGGGCCAAATTTGTGGCTTCACCGTGTAGTAGCGACGGGCCAAATTTGTGGCTTCACCATGTAGCAGCGACGGGCCAAATTTGTGGCTTCACCGTGTAGTAGCGACGGGCCAAATTTGTGGCTTCACCATGTAGCAGAGACGGGCCAAATATGTGGCTTCACCATGTAGCGATGCAGACATTTGTGGCTTCACCATGTAGCAGCGATGGGCCAAATTTGTGGCTTCACCGTGTAGCAGCGACGGGCCAAATTTGTGGCTTCACCGTGTAGCAGCGACGGGCCAAATTTGTGGCTTCACCGTGTAGTAGCGACGGGCCAAATTTGTGGCTTCACCGTGTAGCAGCGACGGGCCAAATTTGTGGCTTCACCGTGTAGCAGCGACGGGCCAAATTTGTGCCATGATATTTACCCCAAAAAATAGATGATACATAATCTGGTCACAAATGCTTTGATATATATTATGAAATAGTTTGTGTGAGGGGTGATTTTTTTCTCATTTTTCTCGCTTGGAAGGACCATTAAGAAACATGATCCCCGCTGCTACCGGGTTAATCTCCTGGACTTTATTCCTAACTCTGGCTCTGCAACCCTGATGTCCTTACCTCGTGGTTATGTTGACACCTTTTGAGCAGCTAAACCAGACTGTTTCTGTAGTGCCAACTCATGAGTGGAAGAGATGAAATGAATACTACCCACAAAGGTCTGCTTATAGTGGTTCATAGATGCTCTGAAGACTCGTTTAGATTTGAAGGAGTAGCTTGTGTGAAGGTTCAAATTATTGCAAATGTGGTTAGCGACATTGTGGCCTGTGTCATGTTCTGCCAAGTGATGGTGGGGGTGTATTTGTGTATATATTTATAGTTTAATCTTCTTAATCTTTATTATTTTCAGTTAAAAATTTGAGATAACAATACTTAAGCTAGTACTCATTTTTGTTTTCATTCTTTATTAGATTATTTATTTATTTTAAATGATCAGTAAAAATGAGTAAATTGATTTTATTTACCACTTTTTAGAGTTCACTTCTTCCTGTTTGGTTGTAACAGTTATGTCCTCCTCCCCCCTAAGGCGTCATGGCGGACGACAAGACACAGATCCGTGAGGGGTGTGTGGTGCTGGTGCAGAAAGGGGCGTACCTCAAAACCTGCCGACTGTTTAAAGGAAGGTGAGGCAGCCAGTGGATGTGGTATCTGACCAGTTAGGAATCTAGAATTATTAGCAGTAGTAATGAACTCAGTATATTAAATGAATCATGATGCTTTTAATTCTAAATATATGCACACAATTTGCTATAGTATATATGCAAAGGTTTATACACTTCCATGTTACTTGAACTTGATTTAGCCATCAGGTTTGTAATAATCAAGAAATGTGGAGCCTGGAGTTTGAAAATACATCTCCAATGACTCACACACAGGTCCTACACATTTGGAAAGCGAGGGGATGGTCAGTTCACTCTGAACCTGGATGGCGCCCTCAGCTGCCCCTACGGGTCTTCCTTCCGCATGGAGAAGGTGTCCAACAGGTTGTTCAGCGTTACCCGGGAGGAGCACCCGATCAAATCTCTCGACATCGGTGAGTTGCAGGTTTTGGCTCATCCAGAATATGAGATCGTAGTTCTGAATCACTGAGCATCTGAATGTAGGATTGTCTGCAGATCACCGAGCTCCTTGAAGTGAGAATGTAATAGAAGTGTAAGATACAGACTTATTCGTTTAGAAGCGTGTCTGCAAATATTCTGTGAAAGACGACTCCCTCATTCACTTCTATTCCTCAGTCAAGGAGGGAGGAGTGGACAACAGGGACTTGCAAGATGACGGCCGCTCACAGAAACTAACACCAGAGGAAATACTCAAGCTCAAGAATAAAGGGCTGACAGGGAAAGAGGTAAGAAAACTACATGTACAAATTATATAGACCGTTTATTTTATTGGGGCTTTTGTAAGAGAGCTGATGCAGACAGGTCCTGAGTGATAGAAAACTTGCCTGAGGAGAAAAGAAATGGTAACACCTGATTTCTTTTTCTTAACCTACACCCTGTTAAGGAGGCACACATTACAAGCTTTGTCAAGTGTAAGGATACTTGAGCAAAAAATTCAGTGCAAAGAATAGTAATAGCACAGACACTCCCTTAACTATGAATGTTCAAGTAAAGTGGGAGAATGAATTTGTGAAGAGAGTGTATGAGGGGAGGATTGAGGGAGGGGGTGTCAGGGGAAGACCACATGTGAAACGGATCAACAGGGTGAGTGAGTTTTGGAGCGAGGGAGTTGGAAGTACCAGGATTGAGTGTGCTGAGAGGGAGTGCCAGAACAGGGAGAGATGGAGACACTTTTGCCGTGGCCGCCCCCTGGAGGGAAATTCCCGTGCAGGAGTAGGGCGTCGAAGGTGTAGATAGATAGGCAGATGATATGTGATGTTATTTGTGTGATGATCAAAAGAACTGATATGAATTTGCACTTTCAGGTCATTCAAGTAATAACAGAAAACAGCTCAACCTTCAGAGACAAAACTGTTTACTCACAAGAGAAGTATGTGAATAAAAAGCAGAAGAAATATGGCGAAGTAATCACCGTTCACAGGCCTACTATACGTCTCCTGAACAACATGTTCTACGTACAAGATCCGCTCAAAATTGCGTAAGTTTAGATACATCCACAGTGTTATTACTCAACAGCATTATTAATTTCTTTATCACAAGCTGGGGTGTAACGTCCATGATATTATATTGTTTTCTTCTTCTCCCTCTCCAGGAATCTTCGTATTGACACACTGTCTCAACTTTTGTGTCACTGCAACATCCAGTCTGGCGGCAACTTTGCCATCTTTGAGTCTGGCACGCAGGGCCTGGTGACGGCCGCCATGCTGCACCGCATGGGCACTGCTGGCCACCTGGTGCAGGTGTATCACGGGGGACACCCACAGAGGTGAGGCCATGGCCCAGTCTTTTTGTCATGTCCTGGATGTTCTGCATTTCTTTAAATGGTTTTCTCCACTTCTATGGAATGTAGGAAAAAGGGATTAAGATTTTGTCATGAATTAGCCATCACATAAGTATTCTGAAGAGGAGAGTGGGTGGTGAGGCATTGGCTGAGTGTTGGGGTGGAAGTGCCGGGCCGCTGTCCACCAGGCAGGCCAAGGAAGACATGGAGAGAATGTGTTTAAGAGGACCGGGCAGCTGTGAGGATATGAGAGGCCGAGGCACTCAACAGAAATAGCTGGAAGCACGTCATCAACCATTTAATCTCATAAAAAATTATAGAACAACCTGACATTAAATATATGATGATGGGGGATGAGGGTGTCAGATATAGATAGATAGACAATTAGAAGGATTCAGACTATTGTTTTTATTCATTAATGGATTGAGGTAAGCATACTCTTGGTGTAGATTAAGGATATTTGATTAATAAATTGGGGAGGCGTGGTGAGCCCGTGGACCAAGGTTTGAGTCCCACTGAAACGCTTGGATTTTTAACCATCGCTGAATGTCAGAAGATTACCCACCTGCTGCCCAGATCTTCAACCAACCCTAACTTATGCAACTTCATTCAAATGGAGTGATGGGGGCGCAGCATAGGACAAGCAGGAGTCATAAGTCTGAAGTTATTTTTTAATATGACTTTTCAGTTTTGTATGTTTTATGTATCACCAAAGCGGAGTGTTTTTCATGAATCAGTGAACAGTGATCCGCCATCCCTCATGTGCACTGATTGTTGATATCCTTAACAGGGAAGCCGTGGACCTCATGAACTTCACAGAGCAAGAACTGAGAGTCTTATCTTTTATCAATGTCACTAAACTGCCGGACACCACACAGAGCAACGATCTTACCTCACCCACCACCACCACCACCACCACCACTAGTGCCACGGAACCAATGGAGACAAATGGTGAGCTAATGTAGTTACTGTACTTAATGACTCACTTTGAATTCACTATCTTTCCTAAACTGATTTTTTTTGCATATTCACTTGCATACCTCAAAGCCAGAATTGCTATTTCTTTCACCTCTCACAGTGTACCAGCCCTCACTCTGTCAGACATGCCAGATATCATCATCATCATCATCTCATCGACTCCTGCTCCTAGGGGCTCCCACCAGGGGATGGCCACGGCAGAAGAGTTTCCATCTTTCTCTATTCAGACATACCCTCCTTGCCCGCTCAAAATTTCTCAAGGATCTTTCACCCCTCTCCCTAACGTACTCCTGCACCCTATCCCTCCATTTCAAGGCCAGATCTCTTACTGGTATCATGATTTGAGTCACTTGTGTCATCAAATATGCTGTGTACCACCACTTTTATATTACTTCTGCCTGGTCAGTAACAACATACATAATTTCAACTAAAGAAAGTAGATAAGAGAGGTTCAAATGGGAAAAAGTGACAAATGTAAAAGTGAAAATTTGTATATGCAACCAAGATGCAAGAATGTCAACTGTGTCACCAAGATTGCAGCAATAAACACTGTGCAAGATAGACGCTTGCAGGAACACAACTCATGCAAGAGAATCCAAACATTATTGTAGAAACTTACTCTTATTTTCAAAAGCTTACCGTAGTAATTGATTAGTCGGTGGTAAGAATGACAGGATTAGGGTCACTGGAACCTGCAAAATCCCCTAACTCAGGGTTGTCGTCTGCAGAAAGTACATCTTTAACCCGGTAGCAGCGACGGGCCAAATTTGTGGCTTCACCGTGTAGCAGCGGCGGGCCAAATTTGTGGCCTCACCATGTAGCAGCGGCGGGCCAAATTTGTGGCTTCACCGTGTAGCAGCGGCGGGCCAAATTTGTGGCCTCACCATGTAGCAGCGGCGGGCCAAATTTGTGGCCTCACCGTGTAGCAGCGGCGGGCCAGATTTGTGGCTTCACCGTGTAGCAGCGGCGGGCCAAATTTGTGGCCTCACCGTGTAGCAGCGGCGGGCCAAATTTGTGGCCTCACCATGTAGTAGCGGCGGGCCAGATTTGTGCCATGATATAAACCCCCCAAAAATAGATGATACATAATCTGATCACAAATGCTTGGATATGTATTATGAAATGGTTTGTGTGAGGGGTGATTTTTTCTCATTTTTCTCGCTTGGGGGGACCATTAAGAAACATGATCCCCGCTGCTACCGGGTTAAGCCCACAGTGAGGATGGAGATATTTTGTGTTGTCCTGCACACCGTTTACCTTATGCGTCAGAAGATGGTAACTACTTTTACATGTAACCTTTTACCAAGTCACTGCAGGGAGCATTGCAATAAGACAGTCTGCAGTTCTTCACACGTCCAGTGCTATTTCCTTCAAAAAAATGAGTTACCTTCACAGAAAAATCCAAATGTTGCAGTTTGATGGGAAAAGTTCTCACCTGTTTCATCTTTTATATTCCAACCTCATGGCTGTCTGATGCATGCTTGAACTCCCACAAATGTAGGTGCTTTTCAGCTATTGATTTACAGACAAAAATTGTATTTCAGAAAAGAAAATGAAGGTTGATGTAGGAGATGGACACGTCCAAAACAACAAGGAGAGTAAAGAAGAGGAACAGAACTGTGAAAATGATGAACTGACAAACCTCTCCAATAAAGAATGTGAGAGTCAGGACACCAAAGAGCAGCAGAACAGTGAAAAGACCGAGCAGCAGGAAACTCCAGAGGGTAAAGAGCAGGAGCGGGAAACTCCAGAGGGTAAAAAGCAGGAGCAGGAAACTCAAGGAGGAGAGGAACAACCAAAGAAACAGTTGCCTCCAAGGCCTCGGAGGGTGAGTGTTCACTGTGTTCCTGTAGACCCAGGGGTGGTTGTGTTACTTGGCAGGCTCATTTCTATAAGGGGAACTGTAATATACATGTTGCAGACCTGTTAAGTGAGAAGAATGCTGGAAATTAACCCGGTAGCAGCGACGGGCCAAATTTGTGGCTTTATTGTGTAGCAGCGACGGGCCAAATTTGTGGCTTTATTGTGTAGCAGCGACGGGCCAAATTTGTGGCTTTACTGTGTAGCAGCGACGGGCCAAATTTGTGGCTTTACCGTGTAGCAGCGACAGGCCAAATTTGTGGCTTTACCGTGTAGCAGCGACAGGCCAAATTTGTGGCTTTACAGTGTAGCAGCGACGGGCCAAATTTGTGGCTTTACCGTGTAGCAGCGACGGGCCAAATTTGTGGCTTTACCGTGTAGCAGCGACAGGCCAAATTTGTGGCTTTACCGTGTAGCAGCGACGGGCCAAATTTGTGCCATGATATAAACCCCCCAAATAGATGATACATAATCTGATCACAAATGCTTGGATATATATTATGAAATGGTTTGTGTGAGGGGTGATTTTTTCTCATTTTTCTCGCTTGGGGGGACCATTAAGAAACATGATCCCCGCTGCTACTGGGTTAATGTTTCATATTAACTAGTCACATGTTTTGCTCCATGACAAAGAAGGTCTGGCAAGATGTCTTTCACTGGCATCCATGTAATGCATTCCTTGGTGGTGTCCAGTTTGTGAGGACACAGGCGGAGGACCTGAGCATGTCGTCGTCGGTGCTGGCGCGGGGCGTGGTGGGCCTGGTGGTGGCCTGCCGCCAGTACCCTAACAATGTCACCAGAGAGATGCTGCCCTTCCTCAAGCCTGGCAACCCCTTTGTTGTGTTCTCGCCTTACAAAGAGGTAAATATTGCCATGTGTTTTGTTGTTAGCTCTTTAGTCAGCGTCTCATCATGTAGGTACCGGGATGGAACATTTCCATTTCTTCTTAATTATGACAAATCATTATCACCTTTATCTTCCCTGTTTCTTATCTCCCGAGGGCAGGAAGTCAAAATGGTCTTAGTTAATACTAGTCAGGACAAGCCTGAGGAAACACTTCTATGGCTCAGAAAGAAAAATCACTTATTGCTTGAAAATTATGATAAAATATTCTGAAATAAAATCATGTCCACAGTAATTTTTATTTGGACTTTCATTCCATTAATGCTTATCATTTTCTAAAGCCCTATCAAGCAGGGAAAGTTATACTTTTACAGAATCACTGTGATGGGGCTGGCATGCAACGCTAATTCTTCCTTCTGTGGAGTGTTATCTAAAAGTTTTTGATCTTGTGAAGTTTATCATTCTGTTGACACAATTTGCAAGGCTTTAATAGGAGTTGTGGGCACTTCCAGGGGTACTCCTATGACCCTGGTGGTAGTTTGACCCTTCTGTACCATGAACCTCTAAAAACACTCATTAGAGCCAGATCAATCTCCCTCTTGGCCCTTGTAAGTAGTTGATGTGAGAGGCGGAAGCATCTGAGAATACCAACCTTTGTATTCACAGCCCCTGATGGAGCTCTACTCTGAGGTGAGGGCACTGGGAGGCACCAACTTGAGATTGAGCGAGACCTGGCTGCGGCACTACCAGGTCCTGCCGCAGCGCACACACCCGGCCATCAACATGTCCGGCGGGGGCGGCTACCTCCTCTACGGCACCAAGGTCATCAAGGAGCCGTAGACCTTGCCAGTTTGCCCTCGGCTTTGCTCTACAAGGTAAGGTCTCGCTGAATATTTGTCATGATTTCAAAAAAGTTAAATCTTATTGTAATGACATGACAGTGATTAGCTGGGAAATAGTTCAGTGGATACGAGAGAGAGAACGTTGTTTCCTGGTCTTTTTAGTGAAGGTATTTATTTTTTTGTACCCTCAAATACCCATACTTCTGGTTAAGCAGGGGTCCAATGCCTACGACTTGAACTCTTTCAAGAGGAGGGTATCAGGACATCTCTCCTCCCGTATTTGACCTTGCTTTTGGACACCTCTTTTGTTTCTTTTTTAGGAGCAGCGAGTAGCGGGCTTTTTTTTTATTATTGTTTACTTTTATTGTGTGTGCCCTTGAGCTGCCTCCTTTGTTGTAAAAAAAAAAAAAAAAATGTGTGAAAAGTGATGTAAATAAAACTGCGCTGGTTGAAGGCGACTGACTGTATGGCTTTTAAAATTGATGCATTGCCGTCACCTTAAAAGTAGTTCACATGGTGGCGTCTCGTGTTGTGTTGGTCATTATGGAAATTTGTGTCTTCCGCTGGGTAAGGCAAAAACATCAGAGTGAGCTTGCAGACATGAGTGTTACTGTTATCATCTTGGCATGATGGCTCACAGCTTAAGTTATGGGAGGCGAAAAAATGTTCGCCCCAAATGTTCCTTCAGGAGGAGTGTATCAGGACACCTCTCCTCCTGAAATTGACCTCTCTTTTGGCCACTTCTCTTAACTTTTTTGATAGGAACAGTGGTTTGCAGGCTTTTTGTTTTTTTTTTTTTTTTTTTTTTTGCCCTAGAGCTGTTTCCTTTACTGTAAAAAAAAAAAAATCCCTCCTTTCAAGACATCCTCACCTTTAACAAGTGCTTACTCTGCTCACGATCACCCAAAGGAGGTTCTTACTCTGCTGCGTCTGTGTGTTGCTGAAACAATGCCGGTTCATATGTTTTTGTTGTGATCCGATACTAATTTGTGAACTATTTTTGTAATATATTTATATGACTAGGCAAGTGTCTTTAATAAAATATCATATCTGAAGGGGCATGCATTTTGATTCAGTCAAGTTTGATTTGAGGATCCAGAGACATGATGTGGTATATCAAGGTTTCGGTTAAACATTTGAATGAGTTCCTCGCAAGAGATTGTTAAGTAAGCTGAGAGTTACCTCACAGAATGACCAATAAATTTTTGAGTTGGATTAAAACCTGGATAAGCTGGAGGTGCAAAGTTCTTATACAATTTGGACATGTGATGAGGATGAAAGAGGGTGACTTTTTGAAGGGCATCAGTAGGAGGCCACCAGTGGAGAGGTGCTGTTACGTACACAATACACAAGAAATTCATTTAAGCCTCGGGGGCACAGGGGGATGAACTTTACCCCAGCTGGGAGTAAGTCTACCACCAGTGAGGTTGGAAGCAGCACTCTGTCCATTCAGCCAGTAGGGTTCCACATACACAAGTGTTATTTTAGGGGGTCTGTGTCTGATGGGTCATTATATACACATTTTTTTTTACAGGATATATTTCTCTTCAATGTAAATTTTAAGTTACCCATACATATTTAATTTTTGTTTTTTCTTACAAGAAACATTTTCTTCAGGAAATAGGGTGGAAGGAAGTAGGAATTTAAGACTATGAATTTTACTGAAAATGTCCTGCTAAACATTGAACCTGAAGACATCTGGTGCTTGTCAGAGTGTGTGGGGATGGTTAAGGCTCTCAAATTATACCACCCCGCCAACCTGCCGGGAGTTTCAGAGGCCTTGTAATATCATGTTTCGGGAATAACTTTTAGCAAAGCGTCGGATAAGCCTGATCATTTGGCTAAGCTTGTTTCAGACCTCGCCCCATTTCTGTCAGTATGATTTATTAGCAAGATGTGGATAATTATTGTTTATAAAGAGGTGCTCAAGGATAAAACCTGCAGGTGAAGTGTTTCCTGCGAGGCAGCAAACGTTTTCTCGCGTTGTGCAAGGGCGATGGGGTGTGTGGTGTGTGAAGGTCCCGCCAGTACCCAGAGACCAAGGTCCACATGTGCTGTAATTATCTTAGTAAAAAATCAAATGGTGAAAATCGGGTGAGGTCTGAAACAAGCTTTGTCAAATTATCATCCTTATCCAGTGTTTTGTTAAAGGTTTTCCCTAAAAAATGATAATACATGGCCTCTGAAACCCATGGCAGGTCATGTTAGATGGCTGCCTCAGCTGCCTTGTTAAAAATACTTGGTGTTTCTTGCCCAGCAGAATAAATGTTGTGACTTAATAGATGTCTCACTGAAATGGAACTGTACTTATACTCATTGTCACTTGTCATCACCATCATCATCATCATTGTTGACTGCTACACAGAGTCACAGTGAAAACATGAGATACCCGCAGCAATAACCCACATTCTTTAGTTTCTCTCAGAGCTGTAGGACACACACACACACACACACACACACACACACACACACACACACACACTCTAATGTTTAGATCAGGATGTTCATTGTGACACTCACATACATAGCAAACTTTAGTCTGCCATTTAACTGAAAAATACAGATGACATGTATTTCACATAAATAAAAAAACATTGCAGGTACCTAAAAAAATAAATAAATAAGAAAAGAAAATAAGCAGATAGAATTAATCATCATCTATCCCTCTATGATACCCTTAAATTAAATGAGATCCTTTACTCCAACACTACGTAGAGACAGTTATTCTAAGCCTCAGCCGTTGTCCCACAGCATCAGTAATTCCTCCCCACACTGTTTCCAGGACGGCTCAGCTCCACACTTTGCAGCATCACACTTAGACGCTCACAAGGCTGCAGCTCCGAGCAGTTGTTTGCCCTTACAGAAGCACCATTGTTTAGTAGATCAGAATTAGCTACTGATGTAGGTGGTTTTATTGAAAGCCAAGTGATTTTCTGTTCCTCCACCTCCTCACCTCCTCTCCTCACCACCCTCCCATTCCCTCCGTCCCGTGAGCACCAAAACACTGAAGCTCCCATCCTTCACGGTGCCTCATTGAAGCGTACACTGCTGTGCCTCTGAGCGTCTGCTGCATCGCTCATTGTGGTGGTAATTTAACCCAGTAGCAGCGACGGGCCAAATTTGTCCCATGATATTTACCCCAAAAAATAGATGATACATAATCAGATCACAAATGCTTTGATATATATTATAAAATGGTTTGTGTGAGGGGTGATTTTTTTCATTTTTCTCACTTGGAGGGACCATTCAGAAACATGATCCTCGCTGCTACCGGGTTAAGCCACACCTTTGCTACACAGATACTGAGTGTATATGAAGTGAAGCTGCTCAGTACCCAGTCAGACTCTCCCCGTGTCACCTGGGCAGCCCACACCACACCATCATGCTGGAGAATGACACCACCATCAGTAACTTTCCCCAGGTGTCAGGTGCACTCAAACTCATGAAAGAGCATTCCTTCAGCTGCGGCAGGGTTGGCACTGACCAGGGACACAGCGTTCACCGTGGCCTGAATGTGGAGTCCTGAGGAAAGAGAGGTGAGGTTGGTGCAGTGTTCCTGTGTGTGTGTGACTGAGTGTGTGTGTGTGTGTGTGTGGGTGTGTGTGACTGAGTGTGTGTGTGTATTTGCATGTGTGTGTGTGTGTGTGCATTTATGATTTTGCATGTATTTTTTGGTTTAAATTTAAAATCTATTTATGCTGAACAAGTGAAGAAAGTTTTTACAGCAATATTCCACTTAATATCCTTGATAACTTTGAGCTGTGGTGTAAAGTTTTCCTCTCAAACTGATGTCAAGAGAAGTCATCAAAGATCATATGTTACATGATATGAAGCATTGCTGCCGCCTCCCTTCCTGGGAAAGACACGACACTTACCTGTGAGTATGTGCTTCATATTTATAGTGTTGTCACCAGTGTAGGAGCTGAGGCGGAAGAATGAACCGTCTACGTGTGTCACCGCAGCCACGCCCGCTGCTCTGGTCTGTGGGGAAGGAGGGGTGGTCAGTGACCTTGGGTGGGGCAGCAGCTGGGAGGTCATGATGTAGGCAGTCATTTGCTTCATCTAAGAGCTGCATTGGCATACATTGGGCCAGTCTTACAGTCCAGTCCAGCACGTTTGTAAGCTCCCCAACCAAACACAAAACACGACGAAAATGCCTTGTATAGTGTTTTTTTTTCTTCTTTACAGCAGAGGAGTCAGTTCAAGGGCATAAAAAAAAGTAACAAATGTGAAAAAAACACTATACAAGGAATTTTCGTCGTGTTTTGTGTTTGGTTGGGGAGCTTACAAACGTGCTGGACTGGACTGTAAGACTGGCCCATTATCATCATCAGCGATATCATGACAGTTTTAGTATGTAATAGGTATTAGGGTCCAGGCCTGGGAATGACAATATCAATCAAAGAAAATCTGCCCCTTGTGGAGAGCAATGATGCTTGTCGCACAGCAGCCTTGTTGGGATCTCTGTCTCTGGGCCCATGCTCGGAAAACCTCTGCAGCTCTTAATGATTTAAAGTGGCTCACTGACCTATTACTTTTAGTGACTCAGAAGCTGCCTCAGTCCCTTCAGTCATCCAAAATGGCAGAGACTTTGTGATTACAGGCCACGGCTAAGGCCTGTATTCTTGTTATTTTTTATGGCTTATATCAGCTCAGGGTTTGTGAGTTGCCATGAGTTATTAAAATACCAAAAAGGCTTGAGGAATATAAGCCCTGTAACTTGATGCTGCCACCTACATCTCTATTTATGTAGAGGATTCTTTGCTGGAGAATTGAAAGATGGAAGAAATCATCTCATATGTATATCTACACAAGACACAACACACACGGCTGTGGCTCACCCTTAAAGAGAGGAGGCCGGGAGCGTTGGCGTGGAGGTAGCCGCCGCCGTGCACCTGCAGCATCACCGGCCAGCCGCCCTCCCTGCTGGCGGGGATCTCCTCAAACATGTGGACCTGGAAGCACGCTGAGAAAACCACTCGGATTACTCTCTTGAATCATGATCCGGAGCACCTTCCCAGTACATCTTTTTCCTCAGGGAGGTGGCAAAGGATCCTCCAAAGTGGTTCATAGAAAGGAAGTCTTTTCTGTTGCACAGTACTCAAAGGTCCCTGTTCACCTCGTCCTTGAGGAGGGCAATGAATCAGTTGCTTATTGATCTAAGCACAGTGCCGGCCTTCTTGTCTTCAGGACTCGTGTACCTCCTGCACGCTGTTACGCTTTTAGCCTTGCACCCCAGGACGCAGTATGCACCGTTCATCCTGGCTTACCGGGGGAATATCCCAGGAAGGAAAAGAAAGATTTAATTTAAATCCCATTAGTGTAACAGTTGTGCAGATACAGGAAAGGCCCCAAAGTTTTTTGGTCCAAAGAGATGTCTGCTTGGCCTATTGGTAAAGTGTTGGCCTTCCTGCCTCCCCGGCTGCAGGTGGGAATCCCTTGGTTAGGATTGTTACAACCTTAAAGTTGTTTCCACCCTTCATGGCTTCTCCCAAGTACACCAGTACTTCAAGTGTTTTGACAGGCATCCAACACCCCTGGCACAGTGGCAGGTGAAGTGTAATCCTGCAAGCCTCTGTATTAAGTATGATATAGTTATCCACGGGACGCAAGAATGGTCCACGTCCAGTTTCTCATGTGTCTTGAAAAGCAACAGATATCCCCGGCACACCGGCACATTGCTAGGGAGCCTTGAAGAGCACCTGCCTGCCTGCCTGATAGCTGTGGGGCTGGGAGGTGCTGAAGGAATGGCAGGAGGGTGTTTGTCTGTCTGTGACTAGTATTATATATAAGGATATACAAATGGCTAATTGGCCTACAGATGGCAGCTCCTGAAATGGGTTATTCACAAATTTCCTTCCCATCCATAAATACATCTTGATATGTCTTGACTAACTTGTCTTGATAATACATCTTGATATGTTCCTGAAGGCTACAAATAATGACTTTATAAAGATACAGTCAGAAAAACATCAAACCTTAAGCCAACAGTAGTGCGCGACAAACCCAAGGGAAACTCACAGCGGTCAGCTTGAAAGTGGCTAAGTGTGAGGCCGCCGCCTGACGGGGCCAGCGTGAGGTAGAGGGCGAGGGGCCCCTGGAGCCGGAACTTGACATTCCTGGAGCCACTGTAGCGCACTATTGTTCCCTGGACCACCGAGCCTGAGGGCCAGAACAAGGGGCAGGCATGGGGTGAGTAATTCCATCTTCATGTTACATCGCTAGATATTAGAATGTGTCGGTAACAGGGTAAGGTGGAATAGAAAGACCACTTAACCTCTTGACTGCAGATTTCCTACAAGAAGACATCACCAAGCTACAGGAATGGAACAAAAAGTGACCTGCTACATTTCAGTGAAGAAAAATGTAAATTCGTCTTGCAGAATTTTAGTCTTTCCTGTTTCTTAAATGTCAAAGCAATTTCGCATCGTCTGCAAACAGGCTCATGTAACTGCTTACTTTCTCCGGCATATCATTAATATATACTAGGAAAAGTACTGGTGCCAATACTGATCCTTGAGGGACTCCACTATCTACGATTCTCCATTCTGATTTCCCGTCCTTTATCACTGTTCTTTTCTCTCTTCCCCTTAAATAACTTTCCATCCAGCTCTTCATTTTCCCTTTCAGTCCTCCTCTATTTTTCAGCTTCCATAGTAGACTTGTATGTGGAACTTTATCAAAAGCCTTCTTCAGGTCCAAATACACGCATTCTACCCATCCGTCCCTGTCCTGTGTTGTGTCTGTCACTCTTAGGTAAAAGCTCAGTAAGTTTGTTACACATGAATGCCCATTTCTAAATCCATACTGCTTTTCTGTAATTATATTGTGTTCTAGAAATTTTGACCATTGTTTCTTCATCACTTTCTCGCATATTTTACAAACTACACTGGTCAATACAAGGACCACCTCAGCCCTCCGCCACTCCTTCGGTACTTTACCAGTTGATGTTGAGCACTTTATGACATCATGTACCGGTCCAGCCAGCTGATTTCTGCATTCTTTCAGTATGAGACCTGAGACTCCATCAGGTCCTATTGCTTTCCTCTCTTCCAGCTCCTCCATTATTTTATATTATCTCCTCTTTAGTTACTATGACTTCATCCATTTAACATAAGAACGTAAGGAGTCTGCAAGAGGCCGGTTGACCTATACAAGGCAGCTCCTGTACACTCAACCCCACCTTACCTCACCATCCATGGCTTTATCTAACCTCTTGAATGTATCTATGGTATTGGCACCCACAACATGGCTCCCAAGCCTGTTCCATTCATCTACCACTCTATTGGTGAACCAATTCTTGCCTATGTCTTTGTTGAATCTGAATTTGTCTAACTTAAAACTATTGCTATGTGTCCCACCTGGCTCTTTAACTATCAAAATCTTGTTGACATCCCCTTATCTTGTCATCTAGTGGGTCACCGAATTGATTCTTTTGTAAAGAATGTGTGTGTGTGTGTGTGTGTCTATCTATCTCTTTCCAATATAATAGAAAGTCTTAGGTAGAAACGCGGCTAATTTCGATTCTGTTGTGGGATTTACAAACCGACACACACACACACACACACACACACACACACACACACACAAGATCTGTCAGTAACTAGACTTTTTTTTTCTAAGCATCACACTCAGCCTCGCCAGGCTGCCATTCACACCCTTTCTCCAGCTCGCTGTTTTAAGATGAGATGATAACACGAGGCGCAGCTGTTGGAAAGGGTCCTGTATGAAAAGGGTGTCATAACTGCGTTGTTCTGGTGGCGGTGGTGGTGGTAGTGTGTGTGTGTGTGTGTGCGTGTGTATTTACAAAACAGATAAATCGATGGATAGGCAGACAAATAGCAAAACTTATTCAGAACTCACGTTTGAGTCTTAAGGTTCGGGAGCCTCTCCTCCTCCCTCCTGGCGTCTTGATCGGCCATGTGAGGGGCGCGGGCGTGGCGGGCGGAGGCCTTTTGGGCGGCTGTGAGGGTCGACGACGGGGGCGCCGGTTGCCGTGGGGTGGAGCGCCTCGGTGCCTGCGCCTTGGGTCTCTGGGCGTCACCAAGGACTTGTCTGTTGTTTTCCTCTTGTTGTCCCTTATTGAAGGTGTCCTCAATGAGCCTCTGAGGTCCCGGGCTGCCAGGGCGGCGTTCATCACCTGTTGGCGCAGCAGGGAATGAGTCGGGAGTAGGAGGGGGGGGGGAGCGCTGAAATAAGTGTTTATTATTTTCATTATTTCGTGTCATTGTGAACGCGTTGGCCCGGGAAACTGGAGCATAATACTGTCATGAATAGCAACCTCATCCGTTAGTCTCTGAAAAGCGTTCTGTGTCCCGCCAGCCCTTACACGCGGCCCACAAACTTGGCGCCTCACCAGAGACCGGGAGAGGAAGCCAAGCAGTGCATGAAGAGGAGAAAGGTTGGACGTCACACTCAACATTTTTCCATTGACAGATTGGAAGCGATTATCAGGGATTAAGGAACAGACAGAGATTGAAGATATTCCAATCACGATTAAGAAACATCAATTGAAGCGGATGACTGGCAACAGAACCAAATTAATTAACTCAGTGGCAACCCAGAAATTACATAAGTTAGGGCAGGCAGAGAACCAGAACAGCTCCCCCCCCCTCCACCCCCCTTCCTCAGCCTCGCCATTGTCCCCGTCACCCCCCGCCCTGCATGGCCACGGGCGGCGCATGAAGGGCCTTGACCGGCCGCTGGCTCCCTTGTTGCCTGGGAGAGAGAGAGAGAGAGAGAGAGAGAGAGGGAATCTGTTTAGGGAAGTCCACATACCTTGTCCTCAGGTGCATGACTCCTTAATGTAACCCCCTCCCCCCCGTGGCGTTATCAGCGTTGCGGCCAGACAGCCTCGCGGGTGTCCGTCCACTCTCATGGTCTCATTGATCTCCCGGGCCAGCGGCGGCAAGCTGAGGCTGTCTTGTGTGGCTCCCGAATCTCCGTGGATGATAATTACCCTTTCAAAAGGGGGCGTCATAAAAGGAACGGAAGATTGTTTTGTTTTGTTTTGGAAGGATCTTGAGGCATCCAAGAGTTTTTTTGTTTAAAAGTATTATTTCTTAGTTCCGAGGTAGATTTCTGTTTTTGAGAGCCATTTTTTTGCATCGACTTTGTTTTTCTATGGAACAAAAAAAAAGGGGGGGGATCATCTACCATCATACCAAGTATGGCGGCGGCCCCTGCCCGGGTCACGTGTAGTCCAAAATAGATATGATGATGACGATGGTGGTGAGCATGGTGATGATGCCGTAAGCAAACAATGGTTCCCAACTCACCGTGAGTCGGGGCCGCGGGGGCTGGCTGGGGGAGGCGGGGGCAGGGCCGTGCTGGGGGGGAGTGTCCGAGATTACCCCTGCCTGAAGGGGGCCGGGCCGGAGCCACACGCCGGCCATCACCGGGGCAGTTCTCTCTTGGGGCCTGAGGAGGGAGAGAAGGCTTGTGAGAAGGTTTTTATTATTATTATTATTATTGTTACCTCGCTTCTTATTCTTCACGGAAATGGTTAGACATGCAGTGGCTGGGATGTCCATGCGGTGCGTGGGCTGTTGAGACATTGAATTATTTGCTTCCTGCACGGATTCGTCTTTTGGGTTTTATTCATATTTTCAGAACTTTTTTATTTACTTTCCCCGACAACTTAGCAGTAGGATCAGTCCGCCGACTACTGGCCATTGTTCCTGTTGTAACCCGCGGCGAGGCACCGTCGGCCCCGAGCTGCTTGCAGAATAACGGCCGTGACCTCTGTGTGTTGCGGAGCCAAGAAGTTCACTGCCTTTGGCGAAGGTCACAGCGGTGAACGGAGCTCAGGTGTTCCTTGGACGGGGAACACCGAACTCATCCCAATGACTTCACGTTTGATATAGTCCTATGTGATACAGTGTGGTACAAATATATAATTCACCAAGGATGACACCTCAAAGCAGCGGTTCTTAACCCGGGGGTGCCGGTACCCCCAGGGGGTACGAACCCACACACCTGGGGGTGCCACTCTTGTTGATCAATAATTCAATATCTTAATAACAAGGAGGCTGGAATTATATGAATGTCATTTTGTCTGTCAACAAAATTCGTAACCACATGGAGTCTATGGTTAAGTCATGCTACAATAACTGGTAAAGTATATTAATTGCCGTCATAGTTATGTCGGATAATAATAGCCTAATTATATATATTTTTTTCTGACCAGGGAGCCGAGACAAATTCATGAGATGAAAAGGGCGTGGGCACAGACAACGGTTGAGAACCACTGCCTCGGAGTGTTTGCCAGCACATGGTGACGGTGTGGCTCTCCTCTTGCATTTCGGTTGTCTGATAGTAGGCAACAGACTGGAGGCAACTAGCTTATGTATTTCAAGTTAATAGTGAAACTAATTTAACGCCTCCCCCATAGAAAAAAAATATAATATGATAAAAATGTTCCCTCCTCCCGCTTTTAATTAATCTTGACAAGGCTGTCGGCGGCCACTCGCCGCGCGGGCCGTGACATTGCCCCAACGCTGGCATGTGTGCGTGGGTCACCAAGATGTGTGTACCCAGGGTTTCCATTACACACACACACACACACACACCATAACCTTATGTCTCTATTTTTAGCTCTCCCAAACCACACCCCACCCTCTCCCTCCCTCTAGTGGGTAAATTTGTAGCACTTCACCAGTCTCGCATTTCCGAACGAAACTAGTTTTTTTCGGTAGTTTTCGGCCCGCCCTCCCTCCCTCCCTCCGTTATAAATGATTTCCGAGGGGTGTTTATGGGGATGAATTTACTCAGAATGCGGAGCTCTTTCTAATGGTCAGGGTAAGAAAAGCCATCTCTAGACTGGTGTACTCCTACAATAATACCCTCTAGTGTAGCCTATTTACTATTAGTTTCTTGTAATTTTAATTTAATTTGTATATTTTCAGCCTGACGGCTGCCTTACATTAATAAACCTATTATTATTATTATTATTATTATTATTATTATTATTTACATAGTGCAGTGGTTACCACACTCGCCTCACAACCGATAATTCCCGGGTTCGATTCCCTGGCGGAGTGAAGACGGATCTCCTCTGCTTCGGGCCCCTGTCCACCCGGCAGAGAATGGCTGCCCAGAGGTTCGTTACCTGACCAAGCTCATTCGTGGAGGCTACTGCCGAGGGATGGCAAATCCAGAGCGTGATCGGATCATGGTGATCTCGACACACACACACAAACAAACAAACATCACGACCACGCTCAGTACAGTTAGACTTTACACTTTAAGGTCCTGACACAGTGGAAGGTGACGGATAAATCGTAAAGCAGCGGCGCCTTGGGGAACGCTCCCGCCGTGTCAGTCTGCCGTCGGGGTAAGCACTGGCGGCCTGTGATCCTTGCCTTGGGTCCTCCCTCTCAGATTTTTCCCTATATTATTTGAGCCTTTTTGACTGAGGCTTAAAAGCATAAAAAAAAACTGGCCCACGCTCGCCTCCTTACAAGTATCTGATTCACAAATAAATTTGAGTATCAATTGTAACGGCGGCGTGTAGTTACTGGTGTGGGCTGATCCCCCATATATACTCGGGTGCAAGTGTGCATCGCTGCCATGCCCGTGCACCGCTTCACTAGTGTTCTCGTGGCGCTTAATCTCCGGCGTGGAAGGTATTGTACAGTCCGCGAGTTCCTCGTGTGCAGGGCACGGTGGGGGGGGGGTGGGGCCCACGGCGGGGCGGTGGTGCCCTGCCCACTCGTCACGCCACTCAGACAGGCGAAGGAGGACCTGTGAAGCGCCACTTGGCTCCCCTCGACGCTGATGAAAAGTGACACAACGCTTTAGTCTCTCCCGTGACGAGTTCCTCTCATGTATCATGCAATATGGCGTCTCGAGGTGTGTGTGTAGCCTCTTGATCGTTTCCTCTCAAGCCAGCCAGTGAAAGAAAGCTGTATCTCCTCGGCGCCTCCCCCACCACCGGGCACAACGTTCCGAGCCCCCCCCTGCTGCCTGTGTGGTATGGGCACGGCCAGAGCGAGGACACAAGTTGATAATCATTAGCAGTGAAAATTTGTCAACTCGTTGACATCACTAACAGCCGGGAAGCACGAGAAGCATACGTGTTAAATGAGGTAAATGTCTTCGAGAACTTCCTAATAAAAAAAAAAAGATAAATGAGAAGCGTCATAAACGGTGTCATCACTTATTTTTTACATGCCGCTCCCAGAGGCCCCCGCCTCGTGCCTGGCGTAGGAAGCTGTGCGCGCCCGGCCGGCCTGGAGACAACGACACACGATACTTGGCACCAGAGCACCGAGGCGATCCCGTCGCCTCGGTTTATCTGGTCAGGCCGCCGCATTGGAGCCTCTAATTAAGCCGGGTAGCGGCCGTCTGTAGTCACACTCCCTGCTGCTCCGGCCGCCCCGCACAGGCCACGCCACTCAGTTACTATCCCACGGCTCTGACACGAGCGTTTGTTGTGCAGGCGTTGATCAGTTCTGTTTAATTTTCTTCTTCCTTATCGCCGTGGCCATGATCCTGTGTTCATATGACTAGCACATTAAGGCGACACGGTTCGTTGAGCAACGTCGAGAGGACGTGGTCGGCGCCGGGGCCGTGCTGCGGCGGAGACATGCAAGAAGATTATGGCGAGATAATAAGTATGCTGGGTATCGGGTGGTAAAGGACAACGCGGTGAAGGGAAAGAATGGACTTTTTTTTTTTCTTCCTGCTTCGCCTCCTTAATAACAAACAAACTGTTGACCGGACACGGCCGTGCAGTACACGAGTCCTCGCTACTCGGGATCCTTGTGTTTAGATATCTTGTCCGTCTTCCCGTTTCCTTCAGATTTGTGTCCGCAGCGGCTGCACAGGAATTCGCTTTCCTTCATCCAGCCTTGCCGCACACACAACACATCACACTGGCCACTCAAGCCAGAACGGTGACACACCAGACTTACCTTGCAATCACTGCTTCAATCCATGCTGCGAGCACTAACAGGCGAAATATTCCCTGCATACGAGAGAGCCAGAGTTCAGGCCATGTCCCGGCATGTTTCACACGAGCTAGAGTCTGAATGAGAATGGCAGGATTCTCGGCTTTCTCGCCCTCCTCCGTCGTTCAGGTGGTGCCACATGGCGCCAAAACGCTCACTTGCCGACGCGCCTCGCCGCACACTCCTCACGCTGCGAAACTCGCACCTGCACTGGTGCGCCAGGATGGCACATATATTTTCCTGGGGACGGTCTAGTCCCTGCCACACTAAGACGACAACAGAAAGACAGTTAACCACTGAGCGGCTCCCGCGCGGGACATAACGCCTCACCCGCCTCGGGCCGCCTGTCTCCTACTGCATCACTCGAAGATGTGTTCCGGACAGACCCAGCCAGACACACACGCGGGGAAGTGTGCTGGGAAACCCTTGTGAATGGTGACTCAAAGATGGCGAGGTTGCTACAAGAAGCAGGGTATGATTGCACAATAATGGATATAGCTAATCTAGTATTTGTTTCTTTATAAAATATTATATGAAATATAGACTGAGTAGGTTTTTAGCCAAGGAGGAACATAAGTAGCGAGAACTAAACGAGGACAGTGTGCGCCACATGCCTCCCTCTCAGCACGAGGAGCCGAGGCCTCTTTGGTGCCGGTGTGAAGTGGAGCAGGCGATGAAGAGTTCCCAGAACACTCGCTAGCCCCTCGTGTGCCTGACCCTCGTGAGGGGGACGCGGGGCTGGCGCCTCCACGCCCCTCACGCTGCCCAGCCTGAACCATTCCCGTTGGAGGTCACCATTCATTTGTCCGTGTCCGTGTCAGCCCTTCGCGCCTCGTCAACACCGCCGCGTCCCGCCCGAGCCCTGCGGTGACTGGCGGCGATGGAGGCCGCCAGGCAACTATTATCGTGGATCACCAAACACCAGCCCCCCCCCTCACACGCTCTGCCGCAAGGTGTGTTGTTGCCTGGCCAGGGAACTGCGGCAAGAGATAATCTCACGTAATCTCTCGAGAGGATGGAGGTCCTCCATGGCGTGGATATCATGCTTTCCTTGGCAACTCTCTTATCTCGCCCATGTCCAGCACCGTGACTGTCGTTTCTTGTCTTCACGCTCAACATTTAACCACTTTTATATAGCGCCGCAGGGTCAGTTCTTAACTTTTCGCTGTAGTTATGAATTATTCCTTCCTCCCGTCACGCGGAAAGACGAGGAACACGTTGCCAGCAGCCGGTGAGGATTTTCATCCCCTCAAGGGAAATAGTCGGAAAAGTCTAGTCTGCGTCCGCGAAGGGCGAGAAGATGCCGAGAGAAAGTTTGGCCCGGACGGAATGTGTGTCGCTGACTCGCAGTGCAGGGAAAGTAATGTACCCACAATGACAATCTAGAAGCAGCAACAATAGATTCAAGAACAAGAAGAATGCTCTATCACGCCTTTTTTCCCAAGAGTAAGAGCGGGCAGAGCGGACGTTTGCCTCCTCCTTGAGCTGTGAATCAACCCGCCGAGCTGAACACCTTTTGGCGGCTTCCTTCAGCCCCGCTCAGAGGATGGTTGACCCTTATCAGCCTTCGCGCGGGACAGAGGGTCATATAAAACATTTCGTCGCCCAAGAACACAAATTTGGCAAGGCTTTCATAGGAGCTGTGGGCATTTCCAGGAGTAGTTTTATGACCCTGGTGGTAGTTTGACCCTTCCCCTGTACCATGAACCTAAGGAAACACACATTTGACAAGGCTTTCATAGGAGCTGTGGGCATTTCCAGGAGTAGTTTTATGACCCTGGTGGTAGTTTGACCCTTCCTCTGTACCGTGAACCTAAAGAAACACTCATGGGAACCCGACTGACCCCCTCTTTGACCCTTAGAAATGGTTGATGTTTGAAGCGGAAGTGTCTTATAATATTGACCAGAGCCAGGACAGGTAAACCTCCTCACGCGGGGCCGATCATGTTCTCACCCTGGCCATTCTCCTGCAGGTAGATCCCCCCTGGACATCTTACCCCGTGGACACTTTACTCCCCTGCATAGATTCGAGAAGTCTCATTGGATTGATAAACACTGAAGAAAAAATCCGACAAATGGGGATTGGGTGATAAGAGGCACAGAGGAAGTGGGGAAAATGTCAAAAGGGGAACAAGTCGCGGGGAAAACGTCCAAGGGGGAAAAAGGTTCATTTAGGTGCATTTTTCTCCCACTGGGGCCACTGACCTCCTCAAGCAACGGTATAACGGTGCCATGACGCTGCCCTCTCGTGCACTGCCTGGTTGTCGCCACACAGATGCCCACCAGCCGTACAGAATTTGGTTGACGGTCGCTCAGTACCATAACAACACGGAGAAGTTATGAAGGAAACTCTAGATTTTTAAACGCCTCCGGCCCGCTGAGAAGATTAATCCGTCCGCTGTGATTGGCATGGTTTTGGCTTTCACTGGTAGCCTGGTAACGTGTAGTCCCAGGTTTTTCTCTGCCTCTGTGGTGGATAGTGGAGTGTTTCCCATGTGGTATTGGTATGCTGGATATTCCCTCCCAAGATGCAGGACTTTATATTCTTCTTCATTGAGTTGTAGCAGCCACTTTTTGATCCATTCCTGTAGATTGGTGAGGTCTTCTGGTAGGAAATACGCATTCAAAGGGTTAACCGGGTTGTCACGGGTGGATTGTTCCTGTGCTAGGTGCAGAAGGCGGGTAAAACTATTATTAGAAACACGAAAGAGTTGATGAGAATCCCAGAAACACACGGCTACAAACTCTTGAACTCTTAGGACATTATTCTTAAACTATCAGGCTCCCATCACGACAGTTCCCAAGGCCACAGAGAAGGTTTACTGAGCTTCCCCGAGCAATTTGTCCCATTTAATGCTCAGAAGCCCGGTAAAACTCTCACTAGACTCACAAAACAGTCCATGGATACCCCAGGAAATCCCACGCGAGGGTTTTCAGACAGGCGTATACTGAGGTGCCGATACGTTTGGGAGTACGGACATGAATCAGTAATTGTTTTCAAGAGGCAAAGAGGTAAACCCCGCCAGTACTACATAGATTTGGGCAGCCCCTCTGTGGGATGACCTGGCGTGTGTGTTGGTGAACGTGGTCGCCTGTAGAGAAGTTTAACCCAGTAGCTGCGGGGATCATGTTTCTTAAAGACCCCTCTAAGCGAATTAATGAGAAAAATTCATCACTCACGCCAACCATTAGTATATTATATGTATTAATGCATTTGTGATCAGTTTATGTATCATCTATTTTTGGGGTTTATGTGAAGGCAAGAATTTGGCCCTTCGCTGCTACACGGTAAAGCCACAAATTTGACCCCTCGCTGCTACCGGGTTAAATAGACCAGCAGAGAGAGAGAGAGAGAGAGAGAGAGAAGGAAGAAAGTGGCTACATAGCTCAGAAGCGTCACTGGGAAAAACATTCATACACTGACCTTGACTCCTCCTCCTCCTCCTCCTCCACCTCCTCCTCTCCTCCCCCGTAAGAAGTCACATTCAAACAGACCAGGGTTGTTTAGACGGACGGGCTTCCCCTCGACATATTTAATAAGTCCGGGTAATTATTGTACATCAAGACTTTAATTACTACCAAGGCCACGAACACCACCACCGCCTCCTCTTGGGGTTACTACACACACACACACACACACACACACACACACACACACACACACACCGAGATACGCGACAGGGATGCTGATAACGTGGCGGGCTTAAAATAGCTCATCACAGCCCTAATGTATCATCACTCTTAAGGCCGTTATTGCCAGTTACTAGCCTTCCTTCACCTGCCGGCCGTCTCCGCGGTGCATTTACTTCGCTATTTATTCCTCTTTTTCCTTGAGAGGAGTTATACGTTGATGTGTTGTCCTCCACTTCATCTGTTCGTCGACTGCTGTGCTGGCGACTGTGATTTTGTGGGTCATAGTGAAATGTGGCAGAAATGATGTAGACTCCCCTGCAGATGTTACCGCCTGCCCGTTTTCTGAGAGAGAGTGAGAGGGGGGGGGGGGTACTTGGTATTCTCGTCTTCTAATATATACCGAGTCAACACGGACACGCCTCACCTGACCCCTTGCCTGACGTCACAGTCTGGATGACCCGGACGCTTGGCCAGGCCTGTCCCGTTAAGGGACTCTCACACATTCCAGGTCCCCGATGACTCCCGATAAGCCGATCGGGGCCTGACCGCCGACAAAATAGACAATAATCCCCGGACCGGCGGGACCGGCGACCATATACGATTTTCGATTTCTCCGACCGCCGACTGCAGCAGGTCAGTCGGGGGTCGACCGCCGGCCTACCGGCGGTCGACCGCCGGCCTACCGGCGGCAGACCTGCAGCACATCGACGAGCAAACACTTTCGTTGCCACACCCAGTTGGAAGAGTATATAAAAGCCCGTCCAGGTGTTTTGATCATTCGTGAGTTAGACATCGCACTGGATTTCCTCCGCACTCGTGACCGCGAAATTGAACTCCTGAAATTAAAATTATTATATTTATAATAAGCAGCTTCATTCATTCCTGTGCATAAATTCTCTCTCTCTCTCTCTCTCTCTCTCTCTCTCTCTCTCTCTCTCTCTCTCTCTCTCTCTCTCTCTCTCTCTCTCTCTCTCTCTCTCTCTCTCTCTCTCTCTCTCTCTCTCTCTCTCTCTCTCTCTCTCTCTCTCTCTCTCTCTCTCTCTCTCTCTCTCTCTCTCTATATATATATATATATATATATATATATGTGTGTGTGTGTGTGTGTGTGTGTGTGTGTGTGTGTAGACATACCATACTGGGAAAAAGAAGAGAAATATAGTAAGTACTTTCGTATATTACATCTTCAGATTAAATTTAGTCTGAAGATGTAATATCTGAAAATACTACATATATATATATATATATATATATATATATATATATATATATATATATATATATATATATATATATATATATATATATATATGTGAATGTGTGAATGTGAACAGTGCTGATTCAGCAAGCATGCTATCCACTGCCAGCTTCTCTTGGTACAGGGCGGCCAGCGGATAGCATGCTTGCTGAATCAACACCATTCAACAGGAGCACCTCCTAAGCACAACGTAGCGTCTGTGTAACGTCCACCAGCACTGGCGCCATGGGGCCATTTATGATGACATACATTCACACATTCACATTATGTTATAATATACACATTACATCTATATATATATATATATATATATATATATATATATATATATATATATATATATATATATATATATATATATATATATCTTTCTTTTTCTCTCTCTCACCCATTCCTCTTCCTCCTTTCTCTCATCTCCCGCTCTCTTCAGCCCTCGCTCCTCGTCTTCCTCCTTCCTCCCTTGCTAATCCCCAGGTCAGACACAGGTGTTCACTCGCGGTCTACCGCCGGTCTACCGCCGGTCTGCCGTGGGTGTCGGCGGTTGATCGCCGACATTTTCGACACCGCCGGTCGACCGGGCATCGCCGATAACTTTGAAAATTTTAAAGGTGCCCGGCGGTGGTCGGCTGCGTCTACGGTCCTCAGGGTCGACCGGCGGTAGACCGGCGGTCTGCCGCCGACAATCCCCGATCTTACAGCCGGTCAACCGGCGACCGGCTTATCGGGAGTCATCGGGACGGTCGGTCCCGATCGTATCGATGACTCCCGATAAGCCGGTCGCCGGTCGACCGGCTGTAAGATCGGGATTGTCGGCAACGGTCTACCGCCAGTTGACCTGAGGACCATAGACGCAGCCGACCTCGATCAACTAAAATTTAATTCAATCACTTCATCATGCCCTCCCTCACACCCCACTCCGCCGTTTGTAGTCATTGAAATTACAGTCACGCAACAGCACAATAAAAAGACATATTTTTTCATCAGTGGCTTGCCTGAACGCGCTGTGAAAGAAAGCGAGAATGCACATCCAGAGTGCACATACGGCCCGAACTTTAGTCACCCCTGAACTGGCGGGTATTTTTTTTTGGCTCCAAGTGACGTCATCCCGCTGCTCCGCCCCAAAACCGCCTCCTGAGCGTACCGGTCGCAGTTTTGAAGCAGTGACTTGACTTGGTATAGACTTAAGGGGCTCTCACACATTCCCGGTCCCGGTCGCGACCGTCCCCGATGACTCCCGATAAGCCGATCGGGGCCTGACCGCCGACAAAATAGGCAATAATCCCCGGACCGGCGGCTTACCGCCGGTCTGCCTGCGGTGAACCGGCGGCTTACCGCCAGTAAGCCGGCGGTTTACCGGCAGTAGACCGGCGACCATATACGATTTTCGATTTCTCCGACCGGCGACTGCAGCAGGTCAGTCGGCAGTAGACCGCTTAACCTACCGGCAGACCGCCGGTCTACCGGCGGCAGACCTGCTCCACATCGACGAGCAAACAATTTCTTTGATTTTTCATATATTTATATTTACCTCATATATATATTGATACATAAATTCTTTCGTGTTCATAAAACTCTCTCTCTCTCTCTCTCTCTCTCTCTCTCTCTCTCTCTCTCTCTCTCTCTCTCTCTCTCTCTCTCTCTCTCTCTCTCTCTCTCTCTCTCTCTCTCTCTCTCTCTCTCTCTCTCTCTCTACTCCTATCTATCTATCTATATCTATATCTCTCTCTATATATATCTATATCTATCTATCTCTCTATCTCTCTATCTATCTATCTATCTATCTATCTATCTATCTATCTATCTATCTATCTATATATCTATATATATATATATATATATATATATATATATATATATATATATATATATATATATATATATATATTTTTTTTTTTTTCTCTCTTTCACCCATTCCTCTTCCTCCTTTATCGCATTTCCCTCTCTCTCTTCATCCCTCGCTCCTACCTGTTCCTCTTCGTTTTCCTCCTTCCTCCCTCGCTAATCCCCAGGTGAGACACAGGTGTTCACTCGCGGTTGACCGCCGGTCGACCGCCGGTCTGCCGCCGGTCTGCCGTGGGTGTCGGCGGCTGACCGCCGGGCGCCTTTTCCCACACCGCCGGTCGACCGGGCGCATCGCCGATATCTTTGAAAATTTTAAAGTTGACCGGCGGTGGTCGGCTGCGTCTACGGTCCTCAGGGTCGACCGGCGGTCGACCGGCGGTCTGCCGCCGACAATCCCCGATCTTACAGCCGGTCGACCGGCGACCGGCTTATCGGGAGTCATCGGGGACGGTCGCGACCGGGACCGGGAATGTGTGAGAGCCCCTTTAGCCCTCCGTTTTCTATGTTGAGGTATGTCGAGCTGGACTCAACCACCGGCCGCTTCCGTTCATTTGTTTGTTTGTTGAGGTGTGTCGTGTTTTAGGTTTGACGACACTTTTTTTTAACTAAATTGTGTAGAAACTAATGTGTATTTTATCTTTTTGTTTCGTTTTTGTTGTTTTTGTTTTTGTCTTCAGGCTGCTGCACCTGGATACCGCTGTCTTTGAGTGCAGCGTAATTCATACTGTTGTAAATGTGTGTGTGTGTGTGTGTGTGTGTGTGTGTGTGTGTTTCATTTTCTCTTTCTAAAAAAAAATTGCTATCGTCATTTTCATATTTTTTTTTTCATTGTTTTTTATTGTTTTTCGTGTTCTTGCTGTACGTATTGTTTTATCATTGTTGTCATTAATAATGGTCCGGATTATTTTTCGTCATTTTTTTATTATTCTTTATTACTATCGTTTTATTTATTGTTTTGTTATTTATTTTTGTTGGGGTTGCTGCAACTGGTATTCTGTTTATATTGTTCTCATTCTTTTCTTTTACTCTACTTATTTTCACCACCTCTGCGGCAGTATGAACACTTCCTTTCTCGGTAAAGTCTGTGGATTTTTCTCTTCTTTCTCCCGTTCATATTTTTACAAGAAACTCCAGTGACGCAAATAGGAAGGTATTAAAGTCTCTCTCTCTCTCTCTCTCTCTCTCTCTCTCTCTCTCTCTCTCTCTCTCTCTCTCTCTCTCTCTCTCTCTCTCTCTCTCTCTCTCTCTCTCTCTCTCTCTCTCTCTCTCTCTCTCTCTCTCTCTCTCTCTCTCTCTCTCTCTCACACACACACACACAAAAAATGTCTTTATCTGACTTTGGAATGACATTTTCTAGTTAAGTGTGAGAGCACCCTTTGAGGAGGTGAAGCAGAAATAAAAATAGTAATGGTATTCATTTTAACGCGGAGACAAAAAGACGGAAAGATTTCTTCCCACATTTACCCCAGTTGTCATTTCTCCTCCTCCTCCTCTCCCTCCTCCTCTCCTCCTACCCTCATTGTTATTCCGAAGAAAACAATGATTCAGAACCTACGTCAATAATCTTTCTGAGCGGGAAACCCTCAGCGGATGGTTGTTCCTGCAGATCCGCAGTGTTTGTGTTGTCTGCTGTGGTAGACGGTCACCGTTCTTCCCTAAACCTATCAATAGTGGTGTTCCTCAGGGCTCAAGTCGGTATTCTTAGATGTTCCCACCTTCCATATCAACTACTTCCAAAGGCTAAAAAGGAGATCAATCGGGTTCTGAGAAGTGGTTTCTTTGATTCACGGTACAGAGGAAGAGTTGAACTAGCACCAGGGTCATGCAACTACCCCTGAAAATGCTCACAACTCCTACGAAAGCCTTGCCAAATATGTGAGTTTGGGAGCAGAAATGTTTAAGAATATGGCCCTCTGTCCTATCACCCACTCTCATCCTCTTATTCAGCAATGATCTTTCCAAAACGAACTGTCCTATCCATTCTTACGCCGATGACTTTACTTTGCATTATTCAACTTCTTTCAGCAGAAGACCCTCCAAACAGGAGTTACATGACTCCAGACTGGAGGTTGCAGAGCGCATAATCTCAGACCTTGCTATCATATCCGATTGGGATGAAAGGAACCTGGTGTCCTTCCATGCCTCAAAAACTCAATTTCTCCACCTATCAACTCGACACACTCTTCCAAACAACTATCCCCTATTCTTCGACAACACTCAGCTATCACTTTCTTCTACACTAAACATCCTCGGTCTATCCTTAACTCAAAATTCTAACTGGAGACTTCATAACTCTCACTAAATCAGCTTCCTGGAGGTTGGGCGTTCTGCATCGTCTCCGCCAGTACTTTACCCCGCACAGTTGCTATCCATATACAGGGGCCTTGTCCGCCCTCGTATTGATTGTATGCATCTCACGTGTGGGGGGGCTGCACTCACACAACTCTTCTGGACAAAGTAGAGTCTAAGGCTCTTCGTCTCATCATCTCTCCTCCT